>NC_081558.1:182127842-182330166 GCF_022355385.1 Mustela nigripes
GTGGCTTAACCCACTGAGCCACCCAGGCGCCCCGATTTTTTTTTTTTTAATAATGAAGTTGCATTCCTGTTACTGTATGTCTCTATGAAAAACACAGGCTCCTATCTTTTTTTTTTTTTTTTTAGGATCCAGAAATTTTTTTTAACTGATATTATTATTGAGAAAATTGCAGACTCACATGTAGTTGTAGGATATCATGAAGAAAGTTGTAGGATATCACGTAGTTGTAGGATCTTGGATACAGTAATAGGATAGTTGTAGGCTATCATACAAAAAGATTCTTGTACACTTCACTCAGTTTTTCTCAATGGTAGCATTTTGCAAAACTATAATATCCCAACCAGAATACTGACATTGATTCATTCCACCCATCTTATTCAAAATTTCCCACTTTTACGTTTGCCCTTTGAGTGTTTGTGTGTGTAAGTTCTATACAACTTTATACAATTCTGTCACTCTGTGTAAGTTGTATATCAAGATACTGGGTAGTTTCAATGCTAACATCCTTTTGTAACCACACCCATCTCCCTACAGTTCCTTGACCCTCACTTGGTTCCTAACCCTCTCAAAAACTAATACGTCCTACGTTTTTAATAATTGTGATTTCAAAAATGTTTTGTGAATGGAATAGTAATGCATGTAAACTTTTGAGAGTGGCATTTTTCACTCAGTATAGTTCTCTGGAGGTTTATTCAACTTGTTGAGTATTATCAAGTTTGTTTCTCTATATTGTTAAGTAGTACTCCCTATTATCTTACTGTAGTTTAACCATTATCATATTGAAAGACATATGGGTTGATTCTGGTTTGGGGATATTACAAGTAAAACTACTTGTATATCAGTTCCTGTGTGAACATAAATTCCCTGTGAAATAATACTCTCAGGGTTACAATTACTGAATTCTATGATAGTTGCATGTTTAGTTTTATAAGAAACTGCAAATTATATCAGATTGACAGTACAATTTTACATCCCCACCAGTAATGTATGAGTGATCCAGTTTCTCTGCCTCCTTGCCAGTATTTTGGTGTTGTCAATATTTTAAAATTTAACCATCTGGTAAGTATGTAATGGTCTCTCTTTTTTTATTTTAGGAAATCATTTTACTAAATGCCTCATTTCAGAAATATTTCTGTGATACTCAGAGGAGTAAAAATTATCCACCTACAGACTCTGATTATTATCTGTAGTTACAATCTGAGTTCTGAATCTAGTGAAATGTCTTTCTTCTTCCTGTGACCTTACTATACGTGATATTGCTTACTGGGAGTTTTGGTATCTCTCATTATGTTTATAGTTTTGTTGCATTTCTCTTTCTTTCAGGAGCTCTCTCATATTTTATTACAGTGGTAGCTAAGACAAGGCCTTAAAATGCAATAAGATTTTATAAAGCATTTGAAGAAATTAAAATAGATTGATAATATAGTGTAATATGATTTCTATCAGATAAAACTGTTCTTAGAGCAACCTTGTTAACTTTGGATTGTTTCATGATGAATTTATTTCTTCCCAAAATACCATGTTGCTTTTATTTTATTTTATTATTTTATTTTATTTTTTGAGAGAGAGAGTACATTCATGGAAGTGGGGGAGGGAGGAGTAGAGGGAGAGGGAAAGAGAATTTTAAGCAGGCTCTATGCCCAGTGAGGAGCCCTATTCAAGCCTCGATCTCAGGACCCTGAGATCCTGACATGAGCTAAAATCAAGAGTCAGATATTTAACTAACTGAGCCACACAGGAGGCCCCAAAATGCCATTTTGAGTATGTCCTCTCTTCTAGGAGTTCCATTTTTTTGCCTAAAGATTACTCCTTGGAGTCTGCTTATAATTTCCCTATGAGCAAAACTACCTCAGGGGTACACACAAACTTTACAAGTTCAAGGAATATTTTCCAGGAGAGGGGTGTGGAAGGAGCGACAAATTAAACCCATAGTTAAGAACAAAACAAAATTTAAAAAAAAATTTTTCCTAGAGAAGCAACAATGGTTATACAATTGTAGAAAATCCATATGCATATATATTAGCAAGCAGAACACTTAGTTTTACATCCTAAGCCATTTATTTAAAGTAGCTTCAGAGTTTTCACCTAATGAATGGATTTCTATTAGGATCCATTGAGTTTCAATATTGCAAGTGCTAGTTTAAAACTAAGCTAAAAACAAATTGAAAGTTTACATATTTATGCTACTGTAAGTATACATTACATATTCCCTCCAATCATACTTGGACCCAGAGATTCAAACAGTATTTTTAGGACTGCTTCTTTTTCTCCTACTCTTGGTTTTGCTCATCTTAGCATGGGTTAATTCACAGACTTAGTCTCTCCTCATAGATGCATGGTAACCCTGGGAGTCAAACTTGAGTAGTTTTTATAGATTTTGTTGCTACTAAAGAGATATCATAGCTTCTAATCTGAGGAAGGACTCTGATTGGATTGACTCTTGAACCACACTGCTTGCCAGGGTGATAAAGCACCCTGAATATTCAGGCCAGGTCAAGGATCCATTACCAAGACACTGAAATCAGGGCTTCACGCATACTTTATCCACATGGGTACAAAATTGTCAAATCAAGGAATGGCATGTCTCCACAGAATAGGATTCAGGGCAAATAAAATATCCTTTGCAATTCCATGTGCTGTGCAATTTCATGACTTTCCAAAACAAAAGAATGAAGAGGCTCAATGATTAATTAAAGTCTTTATCTCTGCAAAATGGAAATGCTCTCAACTTTAAAATTAAAGTCTTCAGTCCTCACACTCCTCCTGTTCCACTGAGGATTCAAAGCTTTTATCACTGATATGTGTGTAGAGTTCCTGCTCCGAATAGTATTTTTTCCCTCTCATTTCAAGAGTCTATGCAGAACAAAGATATTTTTCAAGCACTACTTTTCCAAGAGGTGTAAGAAGGGGACCATAGTAACGAGATGAAATTAATGGAAGAATCCACAGTCTTCCCTGGTCTATTGTGGGAGAATCTTACTTTCCCCTATTTGTGTTATCATTCTGAATGTTTTAGGGAATAGGAAGCATTCTTTTTTCAAAGAAATACCTTAATGGAAAGCATCTCATGCTTACAAATTATTGGAAAGTCTGGAGAACAAAATAAAAGTAGCTACCAATGGATTAGTGATGTCAAATATATACTAATACCTTAATTTTAATCCAGAGGAGAAGACACTACTTCTGATTCTTCATCTGTCACTCATAAAGCTAATGGCTAGGGATTGGGATGCAAAGTGCATCTGCTTCAACTGCCTCAAGATTCTTTTGAGGTTGGAGTCTAGACTTTGCAACATTGTGGGCGCCCCCCAATTCTTATATCTCTGTAACCTTCCTGGCTGGCAGTAACTGCAGCAGGAAGATGATGTGTGGCTTAACTCATCTGCAACAGCTTGAACAAATGCCTCTCATTGCAGAATCTAATTTCAATCCATTACTCTAGTTTTGAGGAAGTCTGAGGTCTGTAGTATGTTGCTTTCTAGATATTACAGTATTGAAAGATTGTTAGGAATGGATGCCAACTGCCAATCAAACATAAAATGTATTTATATACATGTTTTATGTATGTATATACATAATATACATACACATATACAGTAGATTTCCAAAGCTGTTTGGAAAATCATGGTAGTGAATGAAATTAAGGTAAATATATTTTTCTATTTTTGTGTAAGATTTCAGGACATATAATAGGTTTTATTTATCCTTATCAAATAAAATTTTTAGTCAAGACTATTTGCTATACACTAGTAGCAAATAGCAATTTTTAAAACCCCTCTATTCAGTATTGTCGCTTTTATGAGTATATTTAAGAAAGAAAATGGCATAATGATTCTTGGCATCAATTTATGGTACCATAACTGAGATTGGGCTAAAATCACAGCAATTTTTGAATCAGTACTTAAAAAAAATGTTAGGCTTTCCTTGTAGAAACAATCTATATATTCTGTTCCTTAAGTATTTCTTTCCTTTGGGCTCACACAAAAAGGCATAAAATTAGTTTTTGAATTTTTAATTCTTATTATCTAGTTCAAATATATTCCTTTGATGTGATTCATCAAGATTTTTTCTTCTTTTTACCTTCCTTCCTTCCTTCCTTCCTTCTTCTGTCCTTTATTCCTTCCTTCCTTCCTTTCTTTTTAAACCTTAAGTTTATTATTATCATTTTATTTCTTTTTAAGAGACTTCAGCAGACCAGAGAATGAAACTATTTTGAAATTGATGGTCTGGCTAGTACTTTTCCTTTATACCAAGAGGCATTCTTGACAGAATGTGTACTATTTATACCTTCTTTTGCAGTCTATCCATAAGATTAAGTTTAGAAGAATAAGAAAAATGGATTGTTATTTGGCTGGAGAATCAAAGGTTTCAATAATGTACAGCAATCAATGTCTTCACTGGCATGCCAGGGTTAAAACTATTTAAAAGGTTTCAACCTAGTTATTCAAGCTGTCTTATCACCTGTCTAATTCAGTGTGACAGTTGAAAGAAACCTGTTTTGAAGCTCAGTTATTTGACATCGATATTTATTTTTTATATATTTATTCTCTCAGAAAACTGTATTGAGGAATGTTTAAACCAATATGCATAGTATTTCAGATCTTCTAAAATTTCTTATCCATAGTATTTCAGTTGGAATACTCAATGGGTAATTGTTGGTAACACACAGTTTTCCAGGAGAGTGAATTAAATGTAAGCTTAGAAAAAAGAACATAGTGAAAATTCTAGGAAAACAGACCAATACCTAATAAGAACGTCAAAGTTATGCAGCAGAAAAGTTTCCAATGAAAACACTAATGTATTTAATAAAATACGTGCATTTTTAAATGCTTTCAATATTTCATATTAATCATCAGTCCTTTAACAATGATAGGTTTTTTTTTTCCACCTCAAATAGAAATACTGTGTGTGATAATAGATTCTGTAAAAGGAATGTCTTCAAACCCATTGTAACTATTTTTTTTTCTGAGATTTCATGCCTTTCAAAATGATAATACTTTGGATTTGCATGATATATTTCTTAACATGTCAAATGATTTAAAGGCTATTAATTCATTCAGTTGCTCATATATGAAATCTGTTGCAGTCAAGAACGTGAGATTACATCTCCTTGGGAAAAGGAAAAATTTAGGTTTTACTTCGTAGTATCAGCTGTTAGGTTTGGATGAGAGATTAGGATGCTGACTAAAAAGTAAATAAAATGAAAAACAGCTTTGCACACAGTGTACATGAAATTCCTTTCATTTCCCAAGCTTTTTAATTATAAAGAAAGACCCTACTGTTTGCAGTATATTAAAAATAATTTTTAACCTGAGGGGAATATTTTTAGATATAGAAAAGAACCATTTACATCAGTTTTTGTTTTATTTTCTGTTGTTTCTGTTTTGCTTTGTTTTTGTTCTTGTTTTTATATTTTAATTCTAATTCTTCCTTTATATCAGGAATAATCTTTTAACTTCATTCACCTGTATTATAGACAAGGGAAATGGATGACAGCAGTGGGATATCATTACAGATGGGTAGCCTAATGGTAAATTTCATGAAATATATATATATATATATATATATATATACTCCAGTTTTAGTACTTTCAATAATAGAACCCACATTGGGTGCACAAGGTCCATAGCAATTGAGACTTCTATTTAAATCATTGTTCTTTAATTTTATTTTTTCCAAATTGCTCCTATTTACTAACTAGGCAAATCTACCTTTTATTTTTCATTGATTAATCCCAGAAATAATAAGAAACACTTATATTTTTCATAATATTTTATATATCTTGGAATTCATTGATCCACATTGAAGTTTAATTTGCTCTGGTATAGTTGTCCTATGGTTTTGAGACAATTGAATTATTACCACCCATATTTAAAAATTACTGACTTTTTAAAAAAATATTTTATTTATTTTGGAAAGAGAGAGTGTCAGTGTGGAGGGAAGCAGAGGGAGGGAGAGGAAGAGAATCTCAAACAGATTCATCACTGAGCATGCAGCCCAGTAGTGGGCATTGATCATGACCTGGGCAGAAACCAAGAGCTGGGCACTTAACCAACTGAGCCACCCAGGTGCCCCCAAAATTACTTCTGCATTTTCCCAATGAAATGAAAGTCAGATATAAACTTAGAAATTGTTGTATATTTATTTTTCATAAGCCCAGGGTATTCCTAGATATTTATCCATGTACTTAAGCTTCTTCCATAGCTATTATCCAAATTGGAAAGTTCAGGGATAGAATAGACAACAAAACAAAACAAAACAAAGCAAAATTCCCAATGAAAGTTTCTGGTAGAGAAATTCATATTTCACTGCCTTAGGGTGATGAAACTTGAAATCTTGATAATTCAGGTTCTGTGTATCTTATTAAGAAATATTTACCCCTAATTTAATTTTTATTAACAAATAATATATTATTTGTTTCACAGGTCTGTGAATCATCAGTCTTATGTAATTCACAGCACTCACCATAGCATATACCCTTGCCAATGTCCATCACCCAACCATTCCATCCCTCCCACCCCACTCCCTTCCCACAACCCTCAGTTTATTTAGGGAGATTAAGAATTGCTTATAGATTCTCTCCCTACCTGGTTCCATCTTGTTTTATTTTTCCCTCTCTTCCCCCCACAACCCCTGCACTGCCTCTCAAATTCCTCATATCAGTGAGATCATATGATAATTGTCTCTTTCTGACTGACTTATTTCACTTAGCATAATACCTTCTGGTCCCATCCAAGTCATCACAAAAGGCAAGATTTCAATTTTTGATGGCTGCATAGAATTTTATTGTATAGATGTCCTATCTTATTTTTTTTAATTTAATTTTATTTTCCCAGTGTTCCAATATTCATTGTTTATGCACTACACCGAGTGCTCCATGGAATATATGCCCTCCTTAATACCCAACACCAAGCATACCCATCCCCCTAATACCCCCGCTTCCAAAACCCTCAGTTTGTTTCTCAGAGTCCACAGGATCTTGTGGTTCATCTCACCTTCCAATTTCTGCCATTCACTTTTTCTTCCCTCCTCCTAATGTCCACGTTATTCCTTATGCTCCACAAGTAAGTGAAAATATGATAATTGATTTTCTCTGCTTGACTTATTTCATGCAGCATAATCCCTTCCAGTCCTGTCCATGTTGATACAAAAGTTGGGGATTCATCCTTTCTGATGGAGGTGTAATATTCCATTGTATATATGAGACATATCTTCTATATCCATTCATCCATTGAAGGGTAACTTGGCTCTTTCCACAGTCTGGCAATTGTGGCCATTGCTGCTATGAACATTGGGGTACATATGGCCCTTATTTTCACTGTATCTGTATCTTTGGGGCAAATAACAGTAGTGCAATTGCAGGGTCATAAGGAAAATCTTTTTTTTTTAAACATATAATGGATTATTATTAGTCCCAGGGGTGCAGGTCTGTGACTCACCAGATTTACACACTTCACAGAACTCATCATAGCACATACCCTCCCCAATGTCCATAACCCTACCACCCTTTCCCTCCCTCCCTCCCCACAGCCACCCTCAGTTTGTTTTGTGACATTAAGAGTCTTTTATGGTTTGTCCCTCTCCCAATCCCATCTTGTTTCATTTATTCTTTTCCTACCCCCCAAACCACCCCTATTTGTACTATACACCCCTATTTGAAGTATACAAATAGTACAAATCTATTATACTTTTTCAGCATCTATTGAAAGTATCATATAGTTCTTGTTCCTTCTTTTATTAATGTGTTGTATCACATTGATTGATTTGTGGATGTTGAACCAACCTTGCAGCCCTGGAATAAATCCCACTTGGTCATGGTGAATAATACTTTTAATGTACTGTTGGATCGTTTTGGCTAGGATTTTGGTGAGAATTTTCACATCTTTGTTCCTCAAGGATATTGGTCTGTAATTCTCTTTTTGATAGGATCCTTGTCTGATTTTCGGATCAAGGTGATGCTGGCCTCATAAGATGAGTTTGGAAGTTTTCCTTCCATTTCTATTTTTTGGAACAGTTTCAGGAGAATAGGAATTAATTCTTCTTTAAATGTTTGGTAGAATTGCCCTGGGAAACCGTCTGGCCCTGGGCTTTTGTTTGGAGATTTTTGATGACTGTTTCAATCTCCTTACTGGTTATGGGACTGTTCAGGTTTTCTATTTCTTCCTGGTTCAATTTTGGTAATTTATATGTCTCTAGGAATGCATCCATTTCTTCCAGATTGTCAAATTTGTCTGCATAGAGTTGCTCATAGTATGTTCTTATAATTGTTTGTATTTCTTTGGTGTTGGTTGTGATCTCGCCTCTTTCATTCATTATTTTATTTACTTGGGTCCTTTTTCTTTTCTTTTTATAAGTCTGGCCAGGGGTTTATCAATCTTATTTATTCTTTCAAAGAACCACCTCCTAGTTTTGTTGATTTGTTCTACTGTGTTTTTTGTTGTTGTTTGTTTGGTTGTTTGTTTTGTTTTGTTTTTGGTTTCTATTTCATTGATGTCTGCTCTGATCTTTATTATTTCTCTTCTCCTGCTGGGTTTAGGCTTTCTTTGTTGTTCTTTCTCTAGCTCTTTTAGGTGTAGGGTTAGGTTGTGTATTTGAGACCTTTCTTGTTTCTTGAGAAAGGCTTGTATAGCTATATATTTTCCTCTCGTGGCTGCCTTTGCTTTTCCCACAGATTTTGTATCATTGTGTTTTTTAATTTTTGTTTGTTTGTTTGTATCATTGTGTTTTTATTATCATTTGTTTCCATGATATTTTTTCAATTCTTCTTTAATTCCCTGGTTGATCCATTCATTCTTTAGAAGGATGCTGTTTAGTCTTCATGTATTTGTGTTCTTTCCAAATTTCCTCTTGTGATTGATTTCTAGCTTCAAAGCACTGTCATCTGAAAATAAGCAGGGAATGATCCCTATCATTTTATACTGGTTGAGAACTGATTTGTGACCCAGGATGTGATCTATTCTGGAGAATGTTCCATGTGCACTAGAGAAGAATGTGTATTCTGTTGCTTTGGGATGGAATGTTCTGAATATATCTGTGATGTCCATCTGGTCCAATGTGTCGTTTAAGGCCTTTATTTCCTTGTTGATCTTTTTCTTGGATGATCTGTCCATTTCAGTGAGGGGAGTGTTAGTTCCCCTACTATTATTGTATTATTGTTGATGTGTTTCTTTGATTTTGTTATTAATTGGTTTATACAGTTGGCTGCTCCCATGTTAGGGGCATAGATATTTAAAATTGTTAGATCCTCTTGTTAGACAGACCCTTTAAGTATGATATAGTGTCCTTCTTCATCTCTTATAATAGTCTTTGGCTTAAAATCTAATTGATCTGATATAAGGATTATTACCCTAGCTTATTTTTGATGTCCATTAGCATGGTAAATTGTTTTCCACCCCCTCACTTTAAATCTTGAAATATCTTTGGGTCTAAAATGAGGTTCTTGTAGGCAGCATATTGATGGGTTTTGTTTTTTAATCCATTCTGATACCCTGTGTTTTTTGATTGGGGCATTTAGCCAATTTACATTCAGGGTAACTGTTGAGAGATATGAATTTAGTGCCATTGTATTGCCTGTAAAGTGACTGTTACTGTATATTGTCTCTGTTCCTTTCAGATCTACCACTTTTAGGATCTCTCTTTGCTTAGAGGACCCCTTTCAATATTTCCTATAGAGCTGGTTTGGTGTTTGCAAATTCTCTCAGTTTTTGTTTGTCCTGGAAGACAAACTCCTTCTATTTTTATCTCTTCTTCTATTTTCAGTGATAGCCTAGCTGGATATAGTATTTTTGGCTGCATGTTTTTCTTGTTTAGTGCTTTGAATATATCATGTCAGTTCTTTCTGGCCTGCCACGTCTCTGTGGATAAGTCTGTTGCCAATCTAATATTTTTACCATTGTATGTTACAGACATCTTGTCCAGGGATGCCTTCAGTATTTTCTCTTTGTCGCCAAGACTTGTAAATTTTACTATTAGATGATGGGGTGTGGACCTATTCTTATTGATTTTGAGGGAGTTTCTCTGAACCTCCTGGATTTTGATGCTTGTTCCCTTTGCCATTTTAGGGAAATTCTGTACAATAATTCTCTTCAATATACCTTCTGCTTTCCTCTCTCTTTCTTCTTCTTCTGGAATCCCAATTATTCTAATATTTTGTCTTATGGTATCACTTATCTCTCGAATTCTCCCCTCATGGTCCAGTAGTTGTCTCTCTTTTGTTCAGCTTCTTTATTCTCTTCCATTTGGTCTTATATCTCACTAATTCTTTCATCTGCCTCATTATCCTAGCAGTTAAGAGCCTCCATTTTTTTTAAAGATTTTTTTTTTAAATTTATTTATTTATCAGAGAGACATCACAAGTAGGCAGAGAAAGAATTAGGCAGAGAGAGAGAGAGGAGGAAGCAGGCTCCCTGCTGAGCAGAGAGCCCGATGCGGGACTCGATACCAGGACCCTGAGATCATGACCTGAGCTGAAGGCAGCGGCTTAACCCACTGAGCCACCCAGGCGCCCAAGAGCCTCCATTTTTATTGCACCTCATTAATTGCTTTTTTGATTTCAACTTGGTTAGATTTTAGTTCTTTTATTTCTCCAGAAAGGGCTTTAATTTCTCTGGATGGTGTTTCTCTAATATCTTCTATGCCTTTTTTGAGCCCGGCTACAACCTTGAGAATCGTCATTCTGAACTGTAGATCTGACATATTACCAATGTTCATATTGATTAGGTCCCTAATCTTTGGTACTGCCTCTTGTTCTTATTTTTGTGGTAAGTTTTTCCACCTTGATATTTTTTCCAGATAAGAATATATGAAGGAGCAAATAGATTACTAAAAGGGTGGCAAAGACCCCAGGAAAATGTGCTTTAACCAAATCAAATGAGACCCCAAATCATGGGGGGGGATAAAGGTGTAAAAAGAAATTCAGAAAAAAAAACTTAAAAAGAAAAAAATTAAGAAAAAATATAAAGATGAATATATATAAGTATATATATATACACATATAAAATTGTAAAATAATATAAAAATGAATATATATACATATATATTCATCTTTCTATATGTATATATGTATATATATTCATTTTTATATTTTTTTAATTTATTTTATTTTTTAAAATTTTTTATATACACACATATATATATATGTATATATATTCACATGTATATTAGACTACTGACTAGAACAGGGTCACCCACTTAATTTGGGGAGTATTTTGGTCTCTTAGAGAAACTACCTCCCAAAATTTTATAGAATGAAAAACATATATAAGGGTAAACAATGAAGGGATGGAATATGACTATAAAGATGAAAAAAACCTCAATTTCTAAAAAAGGAGTTGATAAGGTAAGCTGGTTGGGAGAATAAAGAAAAGGAAAAGGAAAGTGGAAAGAATTTTCTCAGGCTGGAGACTAGAATAGGCCTGGTGCTAGATTTAGGGTGTATTTTGATCTATTAAATGAAGTTATACCCCAAATTTTTTAGAAGAAAAACCCCTACATGTATACAAAAAATAAAGTTAGATACAATGAAGGATAAAATATGACTATAATATAATTATAGTCAATAATAATTCAAAAAAGAGTATTTTTTAAATGAAAGATATTAAGATATACTAGTTAAAAAATGTTAAAAGAGGAAAGTGTAAAAGTTAAAAAAAAAATTAGCAGAAGAAAAAAAAAGTAAAATAAAAAAAAAATTAATTAACTTTGCAAGACTTAAGAATCATGGGGAGAAAGCCATGAATTCCATGCTTTGCCTTCTCCTCCTCTGGATTTCCACTGTTCTCCTTGGTAAGTGAACTTGGTCTTGGCTGGATTTCTTGTTGATCTTCTGGGGGAGGGGCCTGTGGTAGGGATTCTCAAGTGTCTTTGCCTGAGGCAGAATTGCACCACCCTTACCAGGGGCCTGGCTAAGTAATCCATTCAGGTTGGCTTTCAGGAGCTTTTGTTCCCTGAACGCTTTCTGTAGAGTTCCAGAGGACAGGAATGAAAATGGCAGCCTCCCATTCCCTGGCCCAGAGGAGCTGAGAGCTCAGGGCACCACTCCTCAGTGTGCCCTCAGAGAAAAATGCTCAATCACTCCCATCTCCCTGGCCTCCAGATGCGCTCTGAGCTCACCCAGCCTGTGACCAAGCGTTTCTGTCTCTGGCACACAGCTCCACCTGGAGTCTCTGAACCTGCAGATCCCTGAACTCTACTGGGGGGGTCTCCCTCGATCTTGTGGGGACCCCACTCAAGAACAGTGGCCTGTGCCAACCCCAAGTTGAGAGCTCAGTCCTCAGCTCCGTCTCTGTAGCCGGCTTCCCCACTCTAATACCTGCAAGCTCTGTGACAGAAACTCCGATCCTTCTGTGACTCCACAGGACATGAGGCCACTCTATGTCTGCATGGGCTTCACCCTGGTTTAGCCTCTAGAGCGATGTCCTTCAGTGGAGCAGACTTTTAAAAGTTCTGATTTTGTGCTCCATTGCTCGGCCGCTTGCCGGGAGCTGGCAAGATAGCCAGTGGTCTATCTTCCCATCACTTTGGATTCACCTCTCCGCCAGTCCTACCTTTCAGAAAGTGGTCGATTTTCTGTTTCTAAAATTGTTGCTCTTCTGTTCGATCTCCTGTTGGATTTGTAGGTGTTCAGAATGGTTTAATAAGCTATATAGCTGATCTTCTGCTACCTGATATCGTCTCAGCCTGCTGCCTCTCTGCCATCTTGACTTCTCCTTCACGGGAGTTCTATTTTTAATTTCTTCAGGAATCTCCACAGTTTTCCAAAGTGACTTCACCAACTTGCATTCCCACCAACACTGTAAGAGGCTTTCCCTTTCTCCACAACCTCTCCAACACTTGTTATCTTTTTTATTTTGGCCATTATAACTGGTATAAGGTGGTATCTCAATGTGATTTTGATTTTAATCTCCCTGATGAATAATGATGATAAACATTTTTTCATGTGTCTGTTAGCCATTTATATGTCTTCTTTGGAGAAGTATCTGTTCATGTCTTCTGCCTATTTTTTGACGTGATTATCTGTTTTTTGGGTGTTGATCTTGAGGAGTTCTTTATAAATCTTAGATGTCAGACCTCTGTCTCTGGTATCATTTGTGAATATCTTCTCCCATTCCATGGGTTGCCTCTTTCTTTCATTGACTGTTCCTTTGTTGTGCAGAAGCTTTTGATCTTGATGAAGTCCCAAAAGATCATTTTCACTTTTGTTTCCTTTGCCTTTGGAGATAAGTCTTGAAAGAAGATGCTGTGGCTGGTGTTGAAGAAGTTACTACCTATGTTGTTCTCTAGCATTTTGATAGATTCCAGCCTTACATTAAAGCTTCTTATCCATTTGAGTTTATATTTGTGTATGGTGCAAGAGAATTGTCAAGTTTCATTCTTCTATACATAGATGTCCAATTTTCCTAGCATGATTTATTGAAGAGACTGTCATTTTTCCACTGAATATTTTTTCCTGCTTTATCAAAGATTATTTGACAATAGAGTTGTGTCCATATCGTAACTCTACACTGTTCTATTGGTCTGCATGTCTGCTTTTGTGCCAGTAACATTCTTTCTTTTATTGTGAGCTGTGCTCACAGATTTGTAGTAAAGCTTGAAATCAGGCAATGTGATGCCCCCAGCTTTGTTTTTCTTTTCCAACATTTCCTTAGCAACTGGGGTCTTTTCTGGTTTCATACAAATTTTGGGATTTTTTATTCCAGCATTTTGAAAAATGCTGGTGGAATTTTGGTCGGATTGACATTGAAAGTGTAGATTGCTCTGGCAGGATAGACATTTTAACAATGTTTATTCTTCCAATCTATGAGCATGGAATAGTCTTCCATTTTTTTGTGTCTTCTTCAGTTTCTTTCATGAGTGTTCTGTAGTTCCTTGAGTACAAATTTTTTACCTCTTTGATCAGGTTTATTCCCAGGTATCTTATGTTTCTTGGTACTACAGTGAATGGAATTGATTCTCTAATTTCCCTTCCTATATTCTCATTGTTAGTGTATAAGAAAGCAACTGATTTCTGTACATTGATTTTGTATCATGCCACATTACTGAATTGCTCTATGAGTTATAGTAGTTTGGGGGTGGAGTCTTTTTGATTTTCCACATAAAGTATCATGTCACCTGCAAAGAGAGAGAGTTCAACTTCTTCTTTGCCAATTGGAATACCTTTTATTTCTTTTTATTGTTTGACTGCTATTGCAAGTACTTCTAGAACTATATTGAACAAGGGTGGTGAGATTGGGCATCCTTTTCACGTTCCTTATCTCAAAGGGAATGAAGTCACCTTTTCCCCATTGAGAATATTTACTGTGGGTTTTTCATAGATTTTATGAAGTTGAGGAATGTTCCCTCTATCCCTATATTTTGAATTGTTTTCATCAGGAACAGATGCTGTATCTTGTCAAATGCTTTTTCTGCATCAATTGAGAGGACCATGTGGTTTTTCTCTCTTCCCTTATTTGTTTTATCACATTGATTGATTTGCAGATTTTGAATGACCTGTGCATTCCAGGATAAATCTCACCTAGTCAGGGTGGATAATCTTTTTTAATGTGCTGTTAGATCCTATTAGCTAGGATCTTGTTGAGAATCTTGGGACCATATCCATCAGGGATATTGGGCTGAAATTCTTTTTGATAGGGTCTTTGCCTGGTTTGGGGATCAGGGTAATTCTGGCTTCATAGAAAATATCTGTAAGTTTTACTTCTGTTTCTATTTTTGGAAACAGCTTCAGGAGAATAGGTATTATTTCCTCTTTGAATGTTTGGTAGTCTTCCCCAGGGAATCCATCAGGTCCTGGGCTCTTGTTTTTTTTGGAGGTTTTTGATCACTGCTTCAATCTCATTACTAGATATTGGTCTATTCAAGATGTCAATTTCTTCCTGTTTCAGTATTGGAAGTTTATCGGTTCCCAGGAATGCATCAATTTCATCTAGGTTACTTAGCTTATTGACATATAGCTGTTGATAATGATTTCTGATGATTGTTTCTCTTTACTTGGTGTTAGTCCTGACCTCTCCCCTTTCATTCACAATTTTGTTAATTTGGGTGCTCTCTCTATTCTTTTGCATTAGTTTGGCCAGTGGTTTATCGATCTTACTGATTCTTTCAAAGAACCAACTTCTATTTTCCTTGATGTGTTCTACTATATCTCTAGCTTCTAACTCATTGATCTCTGCTATAATCTTGATTATTTCCCTTCTTATGTGTAGTGTTAGCTTTATTTGTTGTTGATTTTCCAGTTGTTTAAGGTGTAAAGAGATTTGGTGTGTTTGGGGTTTTTCAATATTTTTGAGTGAGGCTTGGATAGCTATGTATTTCCCCCTTAGACTGCCTTCAATATATCCCATAGGTTTTAGACTGATGTGACTTCATTTTCTTTGGTTTCAATGAATTGTTTAAGTTCTTTGATTTCCTGGTTGATCCGAACATTCTTGAGCAGGATGGTCTTTAGCTTCCAATTTTTTGAATTCCTTCCATTTTTTTTTTCTTGTGATTCAGTTCCAGTTTCAAAGCATTGTGGTCTGAGGATGTGCGGGGAATAATCTCAATCTTTTCATATCAGTTGAACCTTAATTTGTGACCCAGTATGTGGTCTATTCTGGAGAAAGTTCCATGTGCACTCGAGAAGAATGTGTATTCTATTGTTTTAGAGTAGAATGTTCTGTATATATCTATGAGGTCCACCTGGTCCAGTGTGTCATTCAAAACTCTTTCCTCTCAATTGATTTTCTGCTTGGATGATCTGTCTGTTACTAAGAGTTGCATGTTAACATCCCCTACAATTAATGTATTCGTATCAATATGACTCTTTATTTTGATTAACATTTGTCTTATGTAGTTGGCTGCTCCCATATTGGGGGCATAAATATTTGCAATTATTAGATCTTCTTTGTGGATAGATTCTTTAAGAATAATGTAGTGTCCTTTTGTATCTCTGACTACAGTCTTTAGCTTAAAATTGAATTAATTTGATATGAGAATTGCTACCCCAGCTTTCTTTTGAGGCCCATTGGCATGAAAGAGAGTTCTCTATCCCTTCACTTTCAGTCTGGATGTATCCTTAGGTTCAAATGAGTCTCTTGTAGACAACAAATGGACGGGTCCTGTCCCTGTGCCCAATCTGCAACCCTGTGCTGTTTTATGGGAGTGTTTAGGCTGTTCACATTGAGGGTGATTATTGAAAGATATGTTTTTATTGACATGTTGTCTGTGAAGTCCTTGTTTCTATAGATTGTCTCTGTCAGTTTCTATTCTATGACACTCTTGGGTTCTTTTTTCTTTTATAAAATCCCCCTTAATATTTCTTGTAGTGCCACCTTGGTGGTCACATACTCTTTTAAACCTTGCTGGTCTTGGAAGTTCTTTATCTCTCCACTCATTTTGAATTTCAGACTTGCTGGATAAAGTATTCTTGTCTGATGTTCCTCTCATTTAGTGCCCTGAATATGTCTTGCCAGTCCTTTTCTGGCTTGTCAGTTTTCTGTGGACAGATCTGAAGTTATTCTGATGGACCTTCTTCTGTATGTAAGGAATCTCTTCCCCTTAGATGCCCTTAGAACCTCTTGTTTAATATGATTTGTGAATTTCACAATTAAGTGACTGGAGCTCTTTCTAGACTCATTGATCCTGGAGGGTGCCCTTTCTGCTTCTAGGACATGAACACTTGTTTCATTCCCCAGATTGGGGAATTTTTCATCAGAATTTGTTCAACTGTATCTTCAAGTCTTCTTTCTTTCTCTACCCCCTCAGAGATCCCAATATTTCCAATGTTGGAATGTTTCATGGAGTCATTTATTTCCCAAATTCTGTTTTCATGGCTTCCAAGCTGTTTTTTTCTGTTTGTTTCAGGCCTCCTCCTGATCCTTCTTTTCTATCAGTTTGTGTTTTAGATTACCAATTCTATTTTCTGCCTCAGTTACCCTAGCTATTAGAGTATTTAGATTTGCTTGGATCTCATTGATAGAAGTTTTAACTTCTGCCAGATCAGATCTCATTACCACCTTAGAGATTCTATCTTGTCACTAATGGTCTTTCCAACTGAACCATTGTCTGGATAATCATTACTTTCTGACATGCTGTTTATGTCCATATCCAATAGTTCTGTGGAAGAGGGCACAGTATGTGGGGTTTTTTTCTCTGTTGGTATTTCTTTCTCCAATCATTTTGGTGAGATGGTTGAGGGGGTATATTGCTGGTATATCAACCATGATCCAGGCAAGGTGCACCCAGGAGCTTAATATAATTTTTCTCCTGATGCTTGGGTTTTACAGTTTTAGGGACCCTGTGTTGGTTGTCCTCTTGTTCTATTGGTTTGTCTTCTGAGGGAGGGGTCTGCTGCATTGATTTCCAGTCAGTCTTGTATGGGATGAGTCACCCTGCCCCCTGTCAAGGGGCTGTGCTTTGTGGAAACCGGTTTTCCAGTCTTTTGTTCTCTGGAGGTTTTTGTTCTTTTGCAGCTTTTTGTGGCTTTTCGCAGGGTCAGAGCAAAGAAGCAAAGAGGTCAGACCTTCTCTCTGACCTCTGTCTCAGAGAGAAGCCTCAGATGGTTACCTTCTTGGTGGTCCAGAACAGTCAAACTCCTCCTCTGCAAACTCCACTGAACAGCACAACCTCCCACAGGTGATGTACATCCCAGCCACTGTCCCAGTGGTCACCTGAGGTCCCCACTTGTCTCTGTACACCTGTGCCACTGAAAACCATGAGTTATATTGGTCCAGAGAGCCCACTTCCAGTGGTTGCCTTTGCCAGGACTGCTGTCTGGAGTCCAGGCCCATGCCTGGTGTGCTCAGACCCAACAGCCATGGAGGTCGTGGAAGTCTGCAAGCTGTGGAATTCTGTGGGATGAGGGATCCTGACTGGAGTTCATGCTGGATTGTCTCAGCACAGGTGGGAATGTGCCCAGCTGGAGTGGTGATGCAAAGAGCAGAAAGCCGCATCCTCAGGGACCATGGATCAGGGGCCCTGCCGGACTCTCTCTGGCACAGGTAGTTAGGGACTGTGGGCATAGAGATGGTGGGCGTAGGCCCATGCTCATGACACCCGATTCCACCATTTGTCCCTTCAGATCTTTTGCTCTTTTTGAGTGCTTTTAACAAGACTCCAAGTTAATGATGGCCCCCGATTGCAGGACACTTTTGATTGGTGAATTACTTTCCAATGGGTCACTTCTGTTGGCTCCCTCCCCATTCTGTTTAGATTCCAGTGTCAATCCGAGCATTCCCACTCCACTTTATCTCTCCACTGATGTCTTCTGCCCCCATAAAGATCCAGAAGTGTATAATTTTACATCTCAGGCTGATTACATGGGTGTTAAGAGTGTTCTGGTAGATTGTTAGCTCACTTTAGGTTGAAACAGGGTCTCCTATCAGACAACAAAGAGAAATAAAAGGTATCCAAATTGGAAATGAAGAAGTCAAACTTTCTCTCTTCGCAGATGACATGATTCTTTATATGGAAAACCCAGAAGACTCCACCCCCAAACTACTAGAACTCACACAGTAATTCAGCAACGTGGCAGGATACAAAGTCAATGTACAGAAATCAGTGGCTTTCTTATACACTAACAATTAAAATACAGAAAGGGAAATTAGAGAATCGATTCCATTTACTACAGCACAAAGAACCATAAAATACCTGGGAATAAACCTAACCAAAGAGGTAAAGGATCTATACTCGAGGAACTACAGAACACTCATGAAAGAAATTGAAGAAGACACAAAAAGATGGAAGACCATTCCATGCTCTTGGATCAGAAGAATAAACATTGTTAAAATGTCTATATTGCTTAGAGCAATCTATACTTTTAATGCCATTCTGATTAAAATTCCATCAGTATTTTTCAAAGAGCTTCTGCAAATAATCCTAAAATTTGTATGGAATCAGAAGAGACCCTGAATCACTAAGGAAATGCTGAAAAACAAAAATAAAATTGGAGGCATCACCTTACCTGATTTCAAGCTTTACTTCAAAGCTGTGATCACCAAGATAGCATGGTACTGGCATAAAAACAGACACATAGACCAGTGGAACAGAGTAAAGAGCCCAGATATGGACCCTCAATTCTATGGGAAAACAATCTTCAGCAAAACAGGAAAAAATATACAGTGGAAAAAAGTCAGTCTCCTCAATAAATGGTGGTGGGAAAACTGGACAGCTATATGTAGAAGAATGAAACTCGACCATTCTCTTACACCGTACACAAAGATAAAAATGGATAAAAGACCTCAATGTGAGACAGGAATCCATCAGAACTCTAGAGGAGAATATAGGCAGTAACCTCTTCGATATCAGCCACAGAAACTTCTTTCAAGATATGTCTCCAGGGGTGCCTGGGTGGCTCAGTGGGTTAAAGCCTCTGCCTTCGGCTCGGGTCATGGTCCCAGGGTTCTGGGATTGAGCCCCACATTGGGCTCTCTGTTTGGCGGGGAGCCTGCTTCCTCCTCTCTCTCTCCCTCTCTGCCTGCCTCTCTGCCTATTTGTGATCTCTGTCTGTCAAATAAATAAATAAAATATTAAAAAAAAAACGCAAAGGAAACAAAAGCGAAGATGAACTTTTGGGACTTCATCAAGATCAAAAGCTTCTGCATAGCAAAGGAAACAGTCAACAAAACTAAGAGACAACCCACGGAATGGGAGAAGATATTTGTAAATGACAGTACAGACAAAAGGTTTATATCCAGGATCTACAAAGAACTTCTCAAACTCAACACACACAAAACAGACAATCATATTAAAAAAAAGATGGGCAGAAGATATGAACAGACACTTCTCCAATGAAGACATACAAATGGCTTTCAGACACATGAAAAAATGTTCATCATCACTAGCCATCAGGGAGATTCAAATTAAAGCCACATTGAGATACCACCTTACACCAGTTAGAATGGCCAAAATTAGCAAGACAGGAAACAACATGTGTTGGAGGGGATGTGGAGAAAGGGGAACCCTCCTACACTGCTAGTGGGAATGCAGGTTGGTGCAGCCCCTTTGGAAAACAGTGTGGAGATTCCTCAAGAAATTATAAATAGAGCTTCCCTATGACCCTGCAATTGCACTACTGGTATTTACCCCAAAGATACAGATGTAGTGAAAAGAAGGGCCATATGTACCCCAATGTTTATAGCAGCAATGGCCACAGTCGCCAAACTGTGGAAAGAACCAAGATGCCCTTCAACGGACGAATGGATAAGGAAGATGTGGTCCATATACACTATGGAGTATTATGCCTCCATCAGAAAGGATGAATACCCAACTTTTGTAGCAACATGGACAGGACTGGAAGAGATTATGCTGAGTGAAATAAGTCAAGCAGAGAGAGTCAATTATCATATGGTTTCACTTATTTGTGGAGCATAACAAATAGCATGGAGGACAAGGGGAGATGGAGAGGAGAAGGTAGTTGAGGGAAATTGGAAAGGGAGGTGAACCATGAGAGACTGTGGACTCTGAAAAACAATCTGAGGGTTTTGAAGTGGCGGGGCATGGGAGGTTGGGGGAATCAGGTGGTGAGTATTAGAGAGATCACGGATTGCATGGAGCACTGGGTGTGGTGCAAAAACAATGATAACTTACTCTGATAAAAATAAATAAATTAAAAAAAAAAAGAAACAGGTCTCCTACTTTTCTGCCTTCTCGTCCTTCTTCCTCCTATATGCCACATCTTCTTTATTCACTCATGTCTTTATAGACATCTAGGCTCTTTCCCTAGTTTGGCTATTGTGGACATTGCTGCTGTAAACATTTCAGTGCATGTGCCCCTTTGGATCACTATATTTGTATCTTTAGGGTAAATACCCAGTAGTACAATTGCTGGGTCATAGGGTAGTTCTATTTTCAACTTTTAGGAACATCCATACTGTTTTCTGAGTGACTGAACCAGCTTGCATTCCCACCACTAGTGTAGGTGGAAAAAATCTGTCATTTCCTGACTTGTTAATTTTATCTGTTCTGATTGGTGTAAGGTGGTATCTCATTGTGGTTTTGATTTGTATTTCCCTGATGCCAAGTGATGTTGAGCAGTTTTTTCATGGCCTCTTGGCCATTTGGATGTTTTCTTTGCAGAAATGCCTGTTCATATTTTCTGCCCATTTCTTATTTGGATTATTTGTTCTTTGGGTGTTGAGTTTGAAAAGTTCTTTATTGATTTTGGATACTAGCCCTTTATCTGAAATGTCATTTGCAAGCATCTTTCCCATACTGTTGGTTGTCTTTTGGTTTTGTTGACTGTTTCTTTTGCTGTGCAAAAGCTTTTGATCTTGATGAGGTACCAGTAGTTGATTTTTTGTCTTTGTTTCCCCTGTCTTTGGAGATGTGTCTTGCAAGAACTTACTGGGGCCTCAGTCACAGAGGTTGCAGCCTGTGTTCTCAAGAATTTTGATCTATTCCTGTCACAATGTGGTCTTTCATTCATTTTGAGTCTATTTTTGCGTGTGGAGTAAGGAAATGATCCATTTTCATTCTTCAGCATGTGGCTGTCCAATTTTCCCAACACCATTTGTTGAAGATACTGTCTTTCTTTTTCTACTGGACATTCTTTGCTGATTTTTTGAAGATTAGATGACCATGGAATTGAGGGTACATTTCTGGGCTTCTATTCTGTTCTATTGATCTCTGTGTCTGTTTCTGTGCCATTACCATGTTGTCTTGATGATTACAGCTTAGTAATAGAGCTTGAAGTCTGGAATTGTGATGCCGCCAACCTTGGTTTTCTTTTTCAACATTCCTCTCACTACTAGGGGTATTTTCTAGTTCCATATAAATATTAGGATTATTTTTTCCATTTCTTTGAAAAATTTTATGGTATTTTGATAGGGATTGCATTAAATGTGTAGACTGCTTTAAGTATCATGGACATTTTCACAATATTCTTCCAATCCATGAGTATGGAACGTTTCTCCACTTCTTTGTGTCTTCTTAAATTTTTTCATGAGTTCTCTGTAGTTTTCTGAGTACAGATTCTTTGCCTCTTTTGTTAGGCTTGTTCCTAGGTATCTTATGGTTTGGGGCGCAATTGTAAATGGGACTGACTCCTTAATTGATGCCATTGTTTTTGGTTTACAGAAATGCAAATGATTTATATGCATTGGTTTTATATCCTGACGCATTCCTGAATTCCTGTATGAGTTCTAGCAGCTTTGGAATGGAGTCTTTTGGGTTTTCCAAATAAAGTATATTGTCTTTAAAGAGTGACAGTTTCACTCCTTTGCTGATTTGGATCCCTTTTATTTCTTTTTATTGTTCGATTGCCAAGGCTAGGACTTCTAGTACTATGTTGAAACTGCCATGTTTCTGACCTTAGGGGAAAAGCCCTCAGCTTTTCCCTATTGAGAATGATATTTGCCATGGTTTTTAATAGATGGCTTTGATGATATTGAGGTATATACCCTCTATCCCTGAACTTTGAAGAGTTTTGAATAAGAAAGGATGCTGTACTTTGTCAAATGCTCTTTCAGCATCTACTGACAGTATGATATGATTCTTGTTCTTTCTTTTATTAATGCATTGTATCATATTAATTGTTTTGCGGATGTTGAACCAACCTTGCAGCCCAGAACTAAATCCCACTTAATCATGATGAATAATCATTTTAACATACTTGTGGTTCCTAAGGGCTAATATTTTGGTGTGAATTATTGCATCCATGTTCATCAGGGATATTGGTCTGTAATTTTCCTTTCAAGGGTGTCTTTGGTTTTAGCACCAAGGGAATGCTGGCCTCATAAAATGAGTTTGGAAGTTTTCCTTCCGTTTCTATTTTTTTGGAACATTTTCAGAAGAATACAAATTAATTCTTCTTTAAATGCTTGGTAGAATTCCCCTGGGAAACCATCCGGCTCTGGGCTCTTGTTTTTTGGGAAATTTTTGATGACTGCTTCAATTTCCTTACTGTTTTGGGGTCTGTTCAGGTTTTCTATTTTTTTCTGGTTCAGTTTTGGTAGTTTATATGTCTCTAGGAATGAATCCATTTCTTCCAGATTGTCAAATTTGCTGGCATTGCTGGAGTTGCTCATAATATGTTCTTATAATTGTATTTCTTTGGTGTTAGTTGTGATCTCTCCTCTTTCATTCATGATTTTATTTATTTGGTTTTTTCTCTTTTCTTTTTGATAAGTCTGGCCTGGGGTTTATCAATCTGATCAATTCTTTCAAAGAACCAGCTCCTAGTCTCAGTGATTTGTTCTATTGACTTCTTGGTTTCTAATTTATCAATTTCTGCTCTAATCTTTATTATTTCTCTTCTCCTGCTGGGTTTAGGCTTTCTTTGGTGTTCTTTCTGCAGCTCCTTTATGTGTAGGTTTAGGCTGTGTATTTGAGACCTTCCTTTTCCTTGAGAAGGCTTGTATTGTTATATACTTTCTTCTCAGGACCACCTTTGCTGCATCCCAAAGATTTGAACATTGTTTTCATTATCTTTTGTTTCCATGAATTTTTAAATTCTTCTTTAATTTCCTGGTTGACCCATTCATTCTTTAGTAGGATGCTCTTGAGCCTCCATGTATTTGTGTACTTCACAACTTTTCCCTTGTGATTGAGTTCTAGCTTCAGAACGCTGTGGTCTGAAAAATATGTGGGGAATGATCCCAATCTTTTGGTACTGGTTGAGACCTGAGTTGTGACCCAGAATGTGATCTCTTCTTGAGAATGTTCCATGTGCACTAGAGAAGAGTGTATATTTTATTGATTTGAGATGGAATGTTCTTAATATATGTGTCTTGTACATTTGGTCCAGGGTGTCATTTAAAGACTTTATTTCTTTGTTGGTCTTTTGCTTCAATGATCTCTCTGTTTCACTAAGGGGAATGTTAAAGTACCCTTCTATTATTGTATTATAGTTGATGTGTTTCTTTGATATTGTTATTAGTTGGTTTATATTATTGGCTTCTCCCATGTTAAGGGCATATTATACTTCAAATTTTTAGATCTTCTTGTGGTACAGACTCTTTAAGTATGATATAGTATCCTTCCTCTTCTCTTATTATAGTCTTTGGGTTAAAATATAATTTATCTGATATAAGGATTGTCACCCCAGCTTTCTTTTGATGTCCATTATCATGGTCAATTGTTTTTCACCCCCTCACTTTAAATCTTGAGGTGTCTTTGAGTCTAAAATGAGTTTCTTAAGGACAGCATATTGATAGCTCTTATTTTTTTTATACATTCTGATACCCTGCATCTTTCAGTAGGAGCATTTTGCCTATTTACATTCAGGGCAACTTGGAAGATAAAAATTTAGTGCCATTGTATTGCCTGTAAGGTTACTATTACTGTATATTTTCTCTGTTCCCTTCTGGCCCGTTACTTTTAGGCTCTCTCTTTGCTTAGAGGACCCCTTTCAATATTTCTTGTAGGGCTGGTTTGGTGTTTGCAAATTCTTGTAGTTTTTGTTTGTCCTGGAAAGCTTTTTATTTTTCCTTCTGTGTTTGATGATAGCCCAGCTGGATATGGTATTCTTGGCTATATATTTTTCTCATTTAGTGTTCTGGCATGATATAATGCCAGTCCTTTCTGGCCTGCCTGGTATCTGTGTATAGGTCTACTGCTAATCTAATATTTCTACTATTGTGTGTTATAGACCTCTTGACCCAGACTGCTTTCAGGATTTTCTCTTTGTCTCTGAGACTTGTCAATTTTACTATTAGATGAAGGGGTGTTGGCCTATTTTTATTGATTTTGAGGGGGTTCTCTCTGCCTTCTTTATTTTGATAATTGTTTCCTTCCCCAAATTGGTGAAGTTCTCTGCTATAAGTTGCTCCAATATACCTTGTGCCCCTCTCTCTCTTCTTCTGAGATACCAATTATGTTAATATTGTTTCATCTTATGGTATCACTTTTCTCTCAGATTATCCATTCGTGATCCAGTAGTTGTTTGCCTCTCTTTTTCTCAGCTTCTCTATTCTCCATGGTTTGATCTTCTATATCACTAATTCTCTCTTCTGCCTCATTTATTCTAGCAGTAAGAAACTCCATTTTTTATTGTACCTCATTGATAGCTTTTTTTAAAAATTTCAACTTGTTAGATTTTTGTTCTTTTATTTCTCTAAAAGAGGATTTTATTTCCCCAGAATGGGATTCTCTAGTATCTTCTTTTTCTAGATACTGGATTCTCTATTATCTTTTATCTACTAGTATTCTCTAGAATTTTCATTTTTTCAAGCTCAGCTAGCATCTTTATAATCATCATTCTGAACTCTAGTTCTGACATATTACTAATGTCCATATTGATTATGTCCCTAGCATTGGGTACTGCTTCTTGTTTTTTGTTTTTGTTTTTGTTTTGTTTTGCTTTGTTTTTTTGGAGGTCAGTTTTTCTGTCTTATTATTTTATCCAGGGAAGAATAGATTGATGAGAAACAAAAACAAAATACTAAAAGTGTAACAACCCCAGAAAAATACACACTAACCAAATAAGAATAAACCTGAAACAAGGGAGAGAAGAAAGGGAAAAATTATATATATGTTTATATCTATCTATCTGATGAATAGATCAGAGCTACAAATTTGATTTTGGATGTATTTCAGTGTGTTAGAAGAAACTACCTCCAAAAATTAAAAAAAAAAAAGGGAAAACTTACATATATACAAAAATAAGGGTAAACACATTGAAGGGATGGAATATGACTGTAAACATGAAAATTTAAAAAAAAGACTTTAAAAAAGAAATGGAAAAATAAGAATCAGTTGAAAAAAGAAAAAAAAATTGGAGAAAATGTGATCAGGCTGGAAACTAGTACAAAGCCATATGATAGATTTAGGGTATATTTTGGTCTGTTAGAAGAAACTGTACCCCAACGTTTTTTAAGAAAGAAGTTTTTTTTTCTGTTTGTTTGTTTGTTTGTTTTTTAAAGTTCTTGGTGATTTATTTTATGTATATATAGTGGAGAGAAAAATAGAACATAATTTTAAGACTTTGTGTTTGATAATAAGATTAATGGTACAAGGGATGGATATACTTGATAGACATTTTTTAAGAAATAAATTTTATTCTTTAAGAGTAAATTCTTGAATTTCTTAAAGAATAAAATTCTTTTAAAAAATTAATAAATTTAAGAAAAAAATTTCTTTAAGAAGGAAAAACTTACATGTATACAAAAAAATAAGGTTAAATACAATGAAGGGATAGAATATGACTGTAACAATGAAAATTGAAAAATAGATTTCCAAAAAGAAAGGTGTTGATAAGATGAAATTTTTAAACTAGGATAAATAGGAAAGAGTAAATATTTATTAAAAATTGAATAAGAAAAAAATAAAATTTAAAATTTAACTTTGAAAGACTAAAGAATCATGGGGGGGATAAAACATGAATTCCATGTGTTGTATTCCTCTAGCTCTGGAGTTTTGCAGTTCTCATTGATCAGTAAACTTGGTCTTGGCATGTTTTAGCTGATCTTCTGTGGGAGGGGCCTCTTGCAGTGATTTTCAAATGTCTTTGCCTGAGCTGGAGTTGCACTGCCCTCACCAGTGCTCAGGCTATGTAATCTGGTCAGTTTTGCTCTCCCTAAATTTCATTCCTGGGATGCTTTCCATATAGCTTTGGGGGATGAGAATGAAGATAGCAGCCTCCCAATCTCCAACACAAAGGAGCCAAGGGCTCAGGGCACCACTCCTTAGTGCACCATCAGAGGAAAGTAATCAATCACTCCTCTTTCGCTGGCCTCTGGGACAGAGACCAGCACAGAGCCAGGCTCTGTGCTCAACCAGCCTGTGACCAAGCATTTCTATCTCTGGCACATGGCCCCATTTGGAGTCTCTAAACCCAGCAGTGTGCTCCCACATTGCTCCTCCCAGTGGAGGAAGGGGTGTTGTCTCCCTGGATCTGCCATTTGTTGTCTCCCTGTTCAAAGAGCAGTAGTCTGACTGCCGGGGATTACAGTTAATGGCAACCCCGAGCTGACAGCCCAGTTCTTGGCCCCATCTTTACACCTCACTTCCCTATTCCAGTACCTGGATGCTCTGCCACACTCAGGTACCCCCGGTCTTTCTCGACCCTGAGAGACCTAAGACCACACTGTCCCAGTGAGGGCTCCACCTGCCGCCTAGCCTCTGGAGTGACATATCTCCTTGGAGGAGACTTCTAAAAGTTCTGATTATGTGCTCTGTGGCTCTGCAAGTTGCCACGAGCCAGTCTCCCATGGTCTTTCCTACCATAGCTCACCTCAGATTCACTTCTCTGCACATCCTACCTTCCAGAAAGTGGTTGATTTTCTGTTCATATAATTGCTGCTATTCTTTTCTTCCATCTTTTGTTGAGTTTGTACATATTCAGAATGGTTTGATAATTATTTAGTTGAATTCCTAGGACTTGAGGAAGTTTAGGTATCCTACTCTTCTGCCATCTTGCTCTCTCCTACCCCTGATTTATTTTAAAATTATTTTGCTAGAACATCTGAAGGCTACATAGGAATATATCTATACTTCTACCTATAGGAACATATGTACATATATATCTATTTCTTAGTGAACTATATTATTAAAACATATATTTGGATTATGTTTAGAAGACATTCTTAACAATTTTTGTAAGTTTAAAGAATAGGCTCAAATTAGGTTTTTAAATTGTAACCTCTAGCCATAGATAAAACTATATATGGGTTTGCCATAGTTTGTAGCTGCATGTTTTGAGCAGCTTGTTGTTACTGGGTCAGAAACAAATCTTACTTCTTGCTGCATTTTTAGACTGTGTGGTCACCCCTAAAGACCAAGACCAGGAGGTTGTGACCCTTCAGAGATGGAGCCCAAGCTGGAGTCACCAATCAGAAATGGAGTCTGGGGGCGCCTGGGTGGCTCAGTTGGTTGGACGACTGCCTTCGGCTCAGGTCATGATCCTGGAGTCCCGGGATCGAGTCCCACATCGGGCTCCCAGCTCCATGGGGAGTCTGCTTCTCCCTCTGACCTTCTCCTCGCTCATGTTCTCTCTCACTGTCTCTCTCTCAAATAAATAAAAAAAATATATAAAAAAAAAAAAAAAAAAAAAAAAGAAATGGAGTCTGGGCTGGAGTTTTCTCCTGCAAAATGCCATGACTGAAGAGCCGCTAAAAGTAACTGTTTCCCTGGAAAGGTTTAAAATGACTGACTCATTGAATAAGTGTGTGTGTGTGTGTGTGTGTGTACTTACACAGGCAGGTAGCAGAAAAAAATATCACCTACAGTTCCATCTTGCAGAGGGAACTGTTAAACATTTGTAAGATTTCATTTTTTCTTATCAATCTTATACATAAGTTATCAAATAGGTGATCATTCTATATGGGAAATTTTGATTTATTTATTCAATTAACTTTAAATTATAATTGTTTACCAAGTCATTAACTACCCAAAAATCTTTCCTAGGAACAGAGCACTAATAATTGTTAAGCACAACTATGTTCTTTAACATATTTACAGAATGTGAATTGGCACACAACATCGTTATCAGTTCTGAACATGTTGTTTATTGGAAAGATTTCTGGACAGGGAGGTTATCAGGAGACTCAAGTTCTGAAATTGACTAGCAATAAACTAATCAGTTCTATATGCTTACATCTAAGGGCTGATGCTAGCTACTATAAAAAATCATGGCTACATTGGGTAAGTGATGACAGTGCAGGAATTCTGTGGAGTAGCTTCTACCAATATATAATGAAGTCTAGTATTTTCCTACATATCCATCTCTGTTACTTAGAAATTCTGTATTACATAGTTATACTTGGTTAATAGTTGTTCTCTTCTTTTTTCCTTTCCTCCTTCCACCAATAATTCGTTTACCTAAACAACAATAGACTCTTTAATCATTATTTCATATGTTTAAAAAATGTCTGTTGGGGTGCATGGGTGGCTCAGTGGGTTAAAGCCTCTGCCTTCAGCTCAGGTCATGATCCAAGGGTCCTGGAATCAGGATCAAGCCCCTCATAGGGCTCTCTGCTCAGCAGGGAGCCTGCTTCCTCCTCTCTCTCTTTGCCTGCTTCTATGCCTACTTATGATCTCTGTCTGTCAAATAAATAAATAAAATCTTAAAAAAAAGTCTGTTGTCTAGTAAATTCTAGGCATTTCTGCTAGGTTCTAGGAATAAAGGGGTGAGCAAATCAGAAAGTTTCTTGACTTTGTGAATTTCACTATATATGGTAACAGAAGAGCCACAAATAATTATTCTATGGAAAATGTATTTAGCTGGATAAAAAGTCATGGGAACTCACCAGTTAGATGAGGAGAACCACCTTGCTCATTCATGTGTGTCTGTTCTCTAGGATAATTATTAGCAGTGCCCTTTAACTCTCAAAATTGCTTCATTTTAGGTAATAGATATGGCTTCTGCATATATCAATTTATAAGGTATCAGCTACTCACCTGTCCACCTTTATTTTACAAATAAAGAAAATGAGATTCTGATTGGTTTGATAATTTTGCTATGATGACATAGCTAATTAATGGTAGAAATGCACAGCTTTATAGGACAAGCAAAGTGACATAAATCATCCATGAGTAACAGTTCACCAGAGATCTGTGATAATAGAAATTAACCTATTTAAGTGTCAGAGTCATGATCATGTGAATTCTGATATCCTCCATAAAGAGTGCTATGACAATTAAAAGATAGTATTCTTGAAGGGCCTAGAACATTGTATTTAAAGTGTGATGAATGTTAATCCCTCTGCCAGAATAAAAAGTGGTCTTACCCACTAGCATTTATAGAATAAGAGAACTCTCACAGGTACTTGAACATGGATTAAATTGGAGAAGAATTTTTCGAGTTTTCAGAGTGTCAGTGCAAGGACTGTTTGGATTAATAAGAAGATAATTAATCAAAAAAAATAGCATAGACAAGTTCATTTTCAAATGAGGAAATAAAGCTAATGTGAACCTAAAGGACTAATATGGTTAGCCTTCAAAGCATAATAAGCCCAGTATACCTAGGAGAGATGTAATGACTTATCCTGTCTATATTGCAACTTCTTCTAGTTTCAAGTTCAAGGTAGGAGTTAAGACATATTTTATTATAGTAAACCTTGTCAAAAGCTCTAAAATTAAAAAAAAGTGTATTAAAATAAGTTTTGTGGATATAGAAACAAATGTTAGATTAAGCTCTCCAACCATTTGGTATTCTTTATAATGTATGTGTCCACCCAATAGCCTTATGTAATGTATTGGATACCTTTAATGAAATATAAATCAGTATAGGACCTTTTATTGAGGAACCATATATATGAGTTTTCTTCAGGATGACAATCTAGCACAATGTGGAACAAACATTTTCAGCAACTTTAAGAGCAGATCTTTTGCACAAGCATACTATAAAGTTTAATGATTTGTTTAATAAATATTGAGTAGTACCCCATGTGATTTTTATAAATTAAAACAAAACTTAGGGGGAGGAGTCAACATGGCGGAGAAGTAGCAGGCGGAGACTACTTCAGCTAGCCGGAGATCAGCTAGATAGCTTATCTAAAGATTGCAAACACCTGAAAATCTATTGGCAGATCGAAGAGAAGAAGAACAGCAATTCTGGAAACAGAAAAACAACCACTTTCTGAAAGGTAGGACCAGCGGAGAAGTGAATCCAAAGCGACGGGAAGATAGACCCCGTGGGGAGGGGCCGGCTCCCGGCAAGCGGCGGAGCAATGGCGCACAAAATCAGGACTTTTAAAAGTATGTTCCGCTGAGGGACATCGCTCCAGAGGCTAAACCGGGGCGAAGCCCACATGGGGTTAGCGTGGCCTCAGGTCCCGCAGGGTCACAGAAGAATCGGGGGTGTCTGAGAGTCGGAGAGCTTGCGGGTATTGGAATGGGAAAGCCGGCTACAGAGACAGAGCCGACAGTAAGCTCACAGCTCGGGGTTACCTTGAACCGGTCGCAGGCTCGGTGAGCTCGGAGCACGGCCGGAGGTCAGGCAGACGGGAGTAACTGGGCGCTGTTCTCTGAGGGCGCACTGAGGAGTGGGGCCCTGGGTTCTCAGCTCCTCCGGACTGGAGACCAGGAGGCCGCCATTTGTATTCCCGTCCTCCGGAACTCTACAGAAAGCGCTCAGGGAACAAAAGCTCCTGAAAGCAAACCCGAGCAGATTACTCACCCCAGCCCCTGATAAGGGCAGTGCAATTCCGCCTGGGGCAAAGACACTTGAGAATCACTACAACAGGTCCCTACCCGAGAAGATCAACAAGAAATCCAGCCGAGACCATTTCACCTACAAGGAGTGCGGTTTCAATACCAAGGAGAGCAGCAGAATTCCAGAGGAGGAGAAAGCAAAGCACGGAACTCATGGCTTTTTCCCTGTGATTTTTTTTAGTCTTGCAGTTAATTCAATTTTTTTCTTTTTCATTTTTTGTTTTTGTTTTTTTTTTCTCGCCTTCTGGTTAATTTTTTTTAACTTTTACCTTTTTCTTTTTTAAAGTTTTTAAACTAGTTTATCTAATATATATATATTTTCTTTTTTATATTTTTCTTGTTTTCCTTTTTTTAAATTCTTTTCTTTACTTTTCTTTTTTCTTTTTTTTTTCTTTCTTCCTTTTTGAACCTTTTTTTATCCCCTATCTCCCCCCTCACGATTTGGGATCTCTTCTAATTTGGTTAAAGCATATTTTCCTGGGGTTGTTGCCACCCTTTTAGTATTTTCCTTGCTCCTTCATATACTCTTATCTGGACAAAATGACAAGACAGAAAAATTCAACACAAAAAAAAGAACAAGAGGCAGTACCGAAGGCTAGGGACCTAATCAATACAGACATTGGTATTATGTCAGATCTAGAGTTCAGAATGACAATTCTCAAGGTTCTAGCCGGGCTCAAAAAAGGCATGGAAGATATTAGAGAAACCCTCTCGAGAGATATAAAAGCCCTTTCTGGAGAAATAAAAGAACTAAAATCTAACCAAATTGAAATCAAAAAGCTATTAATGAGGTACAATCAAAAATGGAGGCTCTCACTGCTAGGATAAATGAGGCAGAAGAAAGAATTAGTGATATAGAAGACCAAATGGCAGAGAATAAAGAATCTGAGCAAAAGAGGGACAACCAGCTACTGGACCACGAGGGGAGAATTCGAGAGATAAGTGACACCATAAGACGAAACAACATCAGAATAATTGGGATTCCAGAAGAAGAAGAAAGAGAGGGGAGTAGAAGGTATACTGGAGAGAATTATTGGGGAGAATTTCCCCAATATGGCAAAGGGAATGAGCATCAAAATTCAGGAGGTTCAGAGAATGCCCCTCAAAATCAAAAAGAATAGGCCCACGCCCCGTCACCTAATAGTAAAATTTACAAGTCTCAGCGACAAAGAGAAAATCCTGAAAGCAGCCCGGGAAAAGAAGTCTGTAACATACAATGGTAAAAATATTAGATTGGCAGCTGACTTATCCACAGACACCTGGCAGGCCAGAAAGAGCTGGCATGATATTTTCAGAGCACTAAATGAGAAAAACATGCAGCCAAGAATACTATATCCAGCTAGGCTATCACTGAATATAGAAGGAGAGATTAAAAGCTTCCAGGACAAACAAACACTGAAAGAATTTGCAAACACCAAACCAGCTCTACAGGCAATCTTGAAAGGGGTCCTCTAATCAAAGAGAGAGCGTACAAGTGGTAGATCAGAAAGGAACAGAGACCATATACAGTAACACTCACCTTACAGGCAATACAATGGCTCTAAATTCATATCTCTCAATAGTTACCCTGAATGTTAATGGGCTAAACGCCCCTGTCAAAAGACACAGGGTATCAGAATGGATAAAAAACAAAACCCATCTACATGTTGCCTCCAAGAAACTCATTTTAAGCCGGAAGACACCTCCAGATTTAAAGTGAGGGGGTGGAAAAGAATTTACCATGCTAATGGACACCAGAAGAAAGCAGGAGTGGCAATCCTTATATCAGATCAATTAGATTTTAAGCCAAAGACTATAATAAGAGATGAGGAAGGACACTATATCATACTCAAAGGGTCTGTCCAACAAGAAGATCTAACAATTTTAAATATCTATGCCCCCAACGTGGGAGCAGCCAACTATATAAACCAATTAATAACAAAATCAAATAAACACATCAACAATAATACAATAATAGTAGGGGACTGTAAGACTCCCCTCACTGAAATGGACAGATCATCCAAGCAAAAGATCAGCAAGGAAATAAAGGCTTTAAACGACACACTGGACCAGATGGACATCACAGATATATTCAGAACATTTCATCCCAAAGCAACAGAACACACATTCTTCTCTAGTGCACATGGAACATTCTCCAGAATAGATCACATCCTCGGTCCTAAATCAGGACTCAATTGGTATCAAAAGATTGGGATCATTCCCTGCATATTTTCAGACCACAATGCTCTAAAGCTAGAACTCAACGACAAAAGGAAGTTTGAAAAGAACCCAAATACATGGAGACTAAACAGCATCCTTCTAAAGAATGAATGGGTCAACCGGGAAATTGAAGAATTGAAAAAAATCTTGGAAACAAATGACAATGAAAATACAACGGTTCAAAATCTGTGGGACACAATAAAGGCAGTCCTGAGAAGAAAATATATAGCGGTACAAGCCTTTCTCAAGAAACAAGAAAGGTCTCAGGTACACAACCTAACCATACAACTAAAGGAGTTGGAGAAAGAACAAGAAAGAAACCCTAAGCCTAGCAGTAGAAGAGAAATCATAAAGATCAGAGCAGAAATCAATGAAATAGAAACCAAAAAAACAATAGAACAAATCAACGAAAGTAGGAGCTGGTTCTTTGAAAGAATTAATAAAATTGATAAACCCCTGGCCCGACTTATCAAAAAGAAAAGAGAAAGGACCCAAATAAATAAAATCATGAATGAAAGAGGAGAGATCACAACTAACACCAAAGAAATACAAACTATTATAAGAACATACTATGAGCAACTCTACGGCAATAAATTTGACAATCTGGAAGAAATGGATGCATTCCTAGAAACATATAAACTACCACAACTGAACCAGGAAGAAATAGAAAGCCTGAACAGACCCATAACCAGTAAGGAGATTGAAACAGTCATTAAAAATCTCCAAACAAACAAAAGCCCAGGGCCAGACGGCTTCCCGGGGGAATTCTACCAAACATTTAAAGAAGAACTAATTCCTATTCTCCTGAAACTGTTCCAAAAAATAGAAATGGAAGGAAAACTTCCAAACTCATTTTATGAGGCCAGCATCACCTTGATCCCAAAACCAGACAAGGATCCCACCAAAAAAGAGAGCTATAGACCAATATCCTTGATGAACACAGATGCGAAAATACTCAACAAAATACTAGCCAATAGGATTCAACAGTACATTAAAAAGATTATTCACCACGACCAAGTGGGATTTATTCCAGGGCTGCAAGGTTGGTTCAACATCCGCAAATCAGTCAATGTGATACAACACATCAATAAAAGTAAGAACAAGAACCATATGATACTCTCAATAGATGCTGAAAAAGCATTTGACAAAGTACAACATCCCTTCCTGATCAAAACTCTTCAAAGTGTAGGGATAGAGGGCACATACCTCAATATCATCAAAGCCATCTATGAAAAACCCACCGCAAATATCATTCTCAATGGAGAAAAACTGAAAGCTTTTCCGCTAAGGTCAGGAACATGGCAGGGATGTCCATTATCACCACTGCTATTCAACATAATACTAGAGGTCCTAGCCTCAGCAATCAGACAACAAAAGGAAATTAAAGGCATCCAAATCGCCAAAGAAGAAGTCAAATTATCACTCTTCTCAGATGATATGATACTATATGTGGAAAACCCAAACGACTCCACTCCAAAACTGCTAGAACTTATACAGGAATTCAGTAAAGTGTCAGGATATAAAATCAACGCACAGAAATCAGTTGCATTTCTCTACACCAACAGCAAGACAGAAGAAAGAGAAATTAAGGAGTCAATCCCATTTACAATTGCACCCAAAACCATAAGATACCTAGGAATAAACCTAACCAAAGAGGCACAGAATCTATACTCAGAAAAGTATAAAGTACTCATGAAAGAAATTGAGGAAGACACAAAGAAATGGAAAAATGTTCCATGCTCCTGGATTGGAAGAATAAATATTGTGAAAATGTCTATGCTACCTAAAGCAATCTACACATTTAATGCAATTCCTATCAAAGTACCGTCCATCTTTTTCAAAGAAATGGAACAAATATTTCTAAAATTTACATGGAACCAGAAAAGACCTCGAATAGCTAAAGGGATATTGAAAAAGAAAGCCAACGTTGGTGGCATCACAATTCCGGACTTCAAGCTCTATTACAAAGCTGTCATCATCAAGACACATCGTACTGGCACAAGAACAGAAACATAGATCAATGGAGCAGAATAGAGAGCCCAGAAATAGACCCTCAACTCTACGGTCAACTAATCTTCAACAAAGAAGGAAAGAATGTCCAGTGGAAAAAAGACAGCCTCTTCAATAAATGGTGCTGGGAAAATTGGACAGCCACATGCAGAAAAATGAAATTGGACCATTTCCTTACACCACACACAAAAATAGACTCAAAATGGATGAAGGACCTCAATGTGCGAAAGGAATCCATCAAAATCCTTGAGGAGAACACAGGCAGCAACCTCTTCGACCTCAGCCGCAGCAACATCTTCCTAGGAACAACGCCAAAGGCAAGGGAAGCAAGGGCAAAAATGAACTATTGGGATTTCATCAAGATCAAAAGCTTTTGCACAGTTAAGGAAACAGTTAACAAAATCAAAAGACAACCGACAGAATGGGAGAAGATATTTGCAAACGACATATCAGATATATATGTGAATCTATAAAGAACTTAGCAAACTCAACACCCAAAGAACAAATAATCCAATCAAGAAATGGGCAGAGGACATGAACAGACATTTCTGCAAAGAAGACATCCAGATGGCCAACAGACACATGAAAAAGTGCTCCATATCACTCGGCATCAGGGAAATACAAATCAAAACCACAATGAGATATCACCTCACACCAGTCAGAATGGCTAAAATTAACAAGTCAGGAAATAACAGATGCTGGCGAGGATGCGGAGAAAGGGGAACCCTCCTACACTGTTGGTGGGAATGCAAGCTGGTGCAGCCACTCTGGAAAACAGCATGGAGGTTCCTCAAAATGTTGAAAATAGAACTGCCCTATGACCCAGCAATTGCACTATTGGGTATTTACCCCAAAGATACAAACGTAGTGATCCAAAGGGGCACGTGCACCCGAATGTTTATAGCAGCAATGTCCACAATAGCCAAACTATGGAAAGAACCTAGATGTCCATCAACAGATGAATGGATCAAGAAGATGTGGTATATATACACAATGGAATACTATGCAGCCATCAAAAGAAATGAAATCTTGCCATTTGTGACAACATGGATGGAACTAGAGCGTCTCATGCTTAGCGAAATAAGTCAAGCAGAGAAAGACAACTATCATATGATCTCCCTGATATGAGGAAGTGGTGATGCAACATGGGGGCTTAAGTGGGTACGAGAAGAATAAATGAAACAAGATGGGATTGGGAGGGAGACAAACCATAAGTGACTCTTAATCTCACAAAACAAACTGAGGGTTGCTGGGGGGAGGGCGTTTGGGAGAAGGGGGTGGGATTATGGACATTGGAGAGGGTATGTGCTTTGGTGAGTGCTGTGAAGTGTGTAAACCTGGTGATTCACAGACCTGTACCCCTGGGGATAGAAATATATGTTTATAAAAAATAAAAAATTAAATTGCTGGGTCATAGGGCAGTTCTATTTTCAACATTTTGAGGAACCTCCATGCTGTTTTCCCTCCCAATCCCATCTTGTTTCATTTATTCTTCTTCTACCCACTTAAGCCTCCATGTTGTATCACCACTTCCTCATATCAGGGAGATCATATGATAGTTGTCATTCTCTGCTTGACTTATTTCGCTAAGCACGATACGCTCTAGTTCCATCCATGTTGTTGCAAATGGCAGGATTTCATTTCTTTTGATGGCTGCATAGTATTCCATTGTGTATATATACCACATCTTTAAGGAAACAGTTAACAAAATCAAAAGACAACTGACAGAATGGGAGAAGATATTTGCAAACGACATATCAGATAAAGGACTAGTGTCCAGAATCTATAAAGAACTTAGCAAACTCAACACCCAAAGAATAAATAATCCAATCAAGAAATGGGCAGAGGACATGAACAGACATTTCTGCAAAGAAGACATCCAGATGGCGAACAGACACATGAAAAAGTGCTCCATATCACTCGGCATCAGGGAAATACAAATCAAAACCACAATGAGATATCACCTCACACCAGTCAGAATGGCTAAAATCAACAAGTCAGGAAATGACAGATGCTGGCGAGGATGCGGAGAAAGGGGAACCCTCCTACACTGTTGGTGGGAATGCAAGCCATGGAGGCTTAAGTGGGTAGAAGAAGAATAAATGAAACAAGATGGGATTGGGAGGGAGACAAACCATAAGTGACTCTTAATCTCACAAAACAAACTGAGGGTTGCCGGGGGCAGGGGGTTGGGGAGAAGGGGGTGGGATTATGGACATTGGGGAGGGTATGTGATTTGGTGAGTGCTGTGAAGTGTGTAAACCTGGTGATTCACAGACCTGTACCCCTGGGGATAAAAATATATGTTTATCAAAAATAAAAAATTAAAAAAAATAAAAAATAAAAAATAAAAAATTAAAAAAAACTTTAAAAAATTCATCATAAAGTTATTTTAAATAGTTTGCTTAATATGAGGGTGTTTGGATGTTTACTCCATAAATCTTTAGCCCAGGAACCTTGTCAAGTGTGTTTACATAATTTTTCCTGAGAATTCAACACGAGATTAAATATTGCCTTATGGCATATTATAATGGAAACCAATGACACGTAGGATTGAATCAATTAGGGATATACTTCAGGTAGCATTTTTGATGTTGTTGTTGTTATGTTAGTTACCCTACAGTATGTCATTTATTTTTTTATGTAGTGTTCCCAAATTCATTGTTTACATATAACACCCAGTGCTCCATGCAATTCTTGCTCTACTTAGTACCCATCACTGGACCAAACCATCCCCTTATCTCTTTCTCCCCTAAAACCATAAGTTTGTTTCTCAGAGTCCACACTCACTCATGGTTCATCTCCCTCTCTAATTTACCCCACCTTCATTTTTCCCTTCCTTCTTCTAATGTCCTCCTAATAGAGCTATATATTGACCCAGCAATTGTACTACTGCGTATTTAGTGCAACAATACAGATGTAGTGCAAAGAAGGGCCATATGCACCCAAGTGTTCAAAGCTGTAATGTCCACAATAGCCAAACTGTGGAAAGAGCTGAGATGTCCTTCAACAGATGAATGGATAAAGATGTGGTCCATATATACAACAGAATATTACTCAACCATCAGAAATGATGAATACCCAACTTTTGCATCAACATACATGGGACTGGAGAATATTATTCTGAATGAAAAATAAACAGAAAATCAATTATCATATGGTTTCACTTACTTGTGGAATACAGGGAATAACATGGAGGACATCAGTTAATATTTCTAATTGTGAAATATAATTTCCTTTAAAAAAAAAAAGTGCAGTTGTCGCTCACAAACATGAAACATGCAGAAGAGGAATGCTTGGTACTTCCATGCTGGTAAATTTTATTTCCATCTTGGATCCTTCTTGGTAGTCTGGTATCAAATACGGCTCTTGAGAGTATTAGAACTCTCATTCAAAATATGATGAAATATGTTTCATTATATGATGGAAACATATATCTGGATGGTTTTTGGAAGAATTCCTTAACAGTTTTTGGAAACTTAAATAAGAGACTGAAACTAGGTTTTTAACTGATAACCTCTAGCATTCTGAGGCAAATTATAATTAATAATGATAACCATTTTAGTAATAACCATGTTATTTGTCATAGTATAAGTTACTTTTTTAATTATAAAACTGATTTTGACATTTTCATTCTATTTTATACCTCTTAAGTATTTATTGATTTCATATAACTGTATCCCATTTATCTATATCTGTTTTAACAAGTACATAAATCAGAAATATTCTCTAACAAAGGAATATGTGAAGAAGACCATTGTCTTGCATTGGTATTTACACTTCTCACAAATTATTCCAGATTTATTTTTCTAAATATTCTGCTTATATGTGGTTTCCTTAAGTATCTGTTGTGTTTATTGAATTTGATATCTTGAAATTGTATTAGAATGAGCTTTTGAGGGTAAGAAGGGGATGGAAGTTTTTCTTTTTACTTCATTTTGGTTTCGCCATGTGAGGAAATCACTTGGCTCTTGAAGGAGGAAAGTTGTGGTGGTGGTTGAAGGAAACATCTACTATTTTTATGCTACTTTTCTAATTTAAAAAATACCTTCCAAAATTCAGGCATGTCTAAATAACTAGACAATTTATCTGACTTTTATGATTTTAGCTCTGCAAGGCTATGCTTCTTTTATGGGTTGAGTTTTGTTCCCCCAAAAGATTTTGAATTTTCAATTCCCTAGTTACTAACCCTGAGTTTCCATGAATGTAAACTTCTTTGGAAATAGGGCCTTGGCAGATGATCAAGCTCAAAATAGTGAAGAACTGCTCATATTTTATGAGCATAATATATTTCTTCTGTACACATGTGAAGTACAATACCTACCAAGGAAATTTTGGAGAATAAAGTAATATGTTCTAAGACTCTCATAAGCCCTATTTGATACCAGACTACCAAGAAGGATCCAAGATGGAAATACAATTTACCAGCATGGAAGCATCAAGCATTCCTTTTCTGCATGTTTCAGGGGCCTATACTGCTTACTTGCAAGAAGAGGATATGTGCATCAAGTGAGTGCGGGATCTGACCTGAGGTACAAATCTCATGCTCCACAGGAGTCAATATCTTTTGTTATAATTTATAGACATAGTTTCTAGAGTCCTCTCAAGAGATATGCCTAGAGTCATACTCAGGGAAGTCTGAAGCTATGGCTTCTTATCAAGTATTTTTAGATCTCTGAATCTGGATGAAATTTGCCAACAAAGGTTATTTTTAATCATAATCTTTGTTTCTTAGAAACATAGAGGACATAACACCTTATTAAGTTGCCAGGGGAACAGAGTTAGAAAATTAACCTAAGGTCAAGTTCTCATGAAAAAGAATAAAAGGCTTTGTTAATCTATTACCCAAAATACATAGTAACACAATATTAGTGGAATTAAGCTACTCTCTAGTAGTATTTTGCACTTGGAGGAGTATTTCACTGTACTCAACTCAGTTCTTCAGATTATAGTATACTCCTAGGAAATGTAAAAACACAGATCTCTTGTAATTTATGTAGAAACCATGATCCACATTAAGTAACTACTTCCTTTGTTGAGATAACCATTCTCTTTGGTGTTTCTCTTCTCAGCGATTACTCCCGTGTTCCTAGGACTCTTTGCTGTGGCATAGCCTCTAGTCCTTTTATTCCACTATACCCCTTCAAATATTCTTGCTAACTAAACTTTTTGTGCTATGATCTGTTTATCAGGAATTTTCTCCTCTAAGAAATTTATAAAAATAATAATGGTTCTGCTCATAGTCTTGGGGCATATATTACTTAATTAATAAGTTGTTTCCAAATTTTAGTAACATATTTGAATTTTACCAGGAATCTTTAAGTCATCAGTTTTGGGGAATTATCATCATAGGATATTCAGCCAACATATCCAGTATTTAATGAATATTACTTTGGGCATGTGCTCTGTTCCAGAGCCCTAATATCATTTAATCATGTTCTACTGTCTTCATATATGAAGTGACTCTAGTAAATGTTTTAAATGTTTTATTTTTCTTTTGATTTGTCATTGTGTTATGATATTAAATCATTTTCTATTTTCCTGTCCTTATATTTGTGAATAATGTATGTTTACTTTTTGGGTTTGAAGCTGACTTTCATGTTTTCTGTCTTTTTTTTTTTTTTTTTTTTTGTAATTGAACTTCTTTACCAATGCTCCAGGACCAGAATTTCAAACAAAAGGTGACCACATAAACACACATAGACACTTACAAAGACCCTTCTCAAAAGCAAAACACCTTTAACTTTGATCTTGATCCTGTTCAAATATGGTTCCCTTAGATCTGTATACCTTCTAAGAAAAATTTCATAAATCTTGTTCCTCAGATTTTGAAGAACACCTGAAAGCACACACACACGCACACACACAGACACACACACACACACACACCTGCAAAGAACATAGCACATTGGATAATTGAAAAGACCTATAAGACACCATAGAGCATATTAATACAATACTTTTAATAAGGACAAAAGATACTATAAATCAGAGGAAAGAGAGGTTAGGCAAGACTTAGGGACCCAGAAACTTCCAGAAGCATCCCTATTAAGTCCTTATTATAAACACAAGGATGTTTGTTTCTAGATTGATTACCACAATTTGTAAAACAAATATTGATACAGGGAGAGCAACTTGAAATTTTCCAGTGGTTTCTTTCATGAACCTTTGTTTACATAGTTAAGTCAGGCTAACTGGTCACTCCATGTTTAAGCTATCAGTAAACCAACTGGGTCTAAGTGTCACAAAGGAGTTTCAGATATGAAATACAACAGGGTAAATCATTAATTAGCCCAATGCCTTTATCTTGGCCAAGGGACAGCGCCAGATTGCAAGGCATTCCCTGAGATAAGCACAGAGCTGTGTGAATCCAGCTGAAAATAACTTTATTGTAAATGATAACTATATGCTAATTATTTTTGTAAAGATTATTTATTTATTTATTTGACAGAGAGAGCTCACAAGTAGACAGAGAGGCAGGCAGAGAGAAAGAGGGGGCAGCAGGCTCCTCACTGAGCAGAGAGCCTGATGTGGGGTTCGATCCCAGGACCCCGGGATCATGACCTGAGCATGAAGGCAGAGGCCTTCACCCACTGAGCCACACAGGCATCCCTATATGTTCATTATTACATGTCTCTTATAGAAAATGATAAAAATATTAAAAATTCAAAAAAGTATTTTTAGAAATGTTAATATGCTTGTATAATTAGATAGTTTGGGCTATATAAGAAACAAATCCAAAGGATTTAATAGTTTAAAACAACAATTATTATTAAGATCCTGATTCTGCTATTTAGTGATTTGGGCTGGGCTCAGCTAGTCTCTTCTTCTAGTTTAGGAAGTGTTTATTCATGTGTATACAGTCAGCCTCCTGGTTAATTGGGTTCTTGTTGCTTTGGAATTGTTCATTTCTGCTTTACTGGCCTCTCATGACATGATTATAGAATGTCTTCTTTGGTAGGGCTCCTAGAGTGAAAATATGCAAGAATTTTTGAAGTCTAGTCTCAGAGCTGGTACAGTTTTCTTCATGCCAGGTTTTATTGGCTGAAACAAATATCATAGGTTGTGTTATCTAGAAGCAGATAGCATGACGATATTTGGGATATAAGTTATTTATTATAGGCTAACATCTATAAGGCAAACAAGAGGAAATAAGATTGCACTAAGGAAGAAGTTCATCTTCATGCAGTTTCAACAGTCTCAGCCAATATGGTAAGCTGAATGAAGTAAGGCTTGTCTGTCAGAGTGTCCTGCACTGGGCCACAGAGTCTGGACTCATTCTACTGTCTTGCTCCGGCCCTGAAATTAGGAAAAAGGATGACTTTAAGTGACAGTGGCTCTAACTGAGGCAATATCACCACCGTAAGCTCTCTAATGACTATATCTCATAGCTAGACAGTAAGTCTTCCCTTGAAGGGGAATCTAGGCAGAGAATTTCTGAATCTATTGGAGCAAGTCAGAAGGCCACCCAGATTCAAGGAGAGAGACAAAAGATTTGGCATCTTAATGCCAGAAACAGGTGATGTCAACTGTGACCATGTTTGTATACTCTCATAATATTCAATGATACCTTGAGCACAATTTGTACTTAATACAAATTTATGTAATTGAATGAACTGTTAAAAAACCAGTAAGGACAAATAAGATGATCAAGTACGAGCATTCTGTGGTAAGAAGGTATAGTAGGCACATCTACCTTCTTGTTTCTAGATGAAATTGTATGATCTCTGCAGTTAGGGATGACTATTGTCAACTGTACATTCAGTATCAGAAATAAAATTCTTGGGTTGCTAAGTGGTTTCACTTTATAATTAATGGCCTTATCATTTTCCTAGTCTAGGCAGACTAGGCACTTGGATGTAATTCCACTGTCTAAAATACGATTTGATACTCAATCATCTACTAAAACTTGATGTAGCCTGTTCTACCAAAAGGAAACACTTGGACAACAGTCCAAGAGGACTGAGATGTAACCTAAGATATTCACTTAATTTTTTTTTTTATATAATTCTGGGAAGAACATGTTTCATTTGTGGCCTCTTCAGTTGTAGAATAGAGACTCCTAATTACTTTGCCCTCCTTATCTTCCACCCTGTTTTGTACCACAGATTTTGTGACTTATCTTTTCAAAATATTTTTCCTTTGAAACGTATTCCATCTAGTAAATGCTTCCTATTAAGTCCTTAGTTAGAGACTTCATTTATCTACTTTTATTTTATTCCACATTGATTTTTCACGGGAGTATTTTTCATGAGTCTGCATCTTGGTATCAGCTCCCTTCTCATTTTTCAGGGGTGAGCTATCAGATGTATCAGTCTACTTGCCATATGTTCTTCAAGTCAGCAAAAGTGATTGTAGACAAATAAAGGAAAGCCTGATGTTCTTTTTGAAACAAAAACAACAATAAAAAACTTGAAGGATCTGTTCTTTACATTGAGTAATTATTGGTAAGGGATGGCTCATGGAGAATAACTCTGACTATGCAGTTTTCAGGGAGATGTTCCCTATTCCTAGTGATGGGTCTCAGCTGTCAGTGTGACAGTCAGTCACTTGTCACAAAATCCCCAAACTTCACACTCTGCATCTAAGCACTGTGTCACCAACACCAGTGACTATGCCCTAAATGTGACAAATACTGATAAGAGAAAGAGATTTAATAGCTATCTAGAGAAAATTCATTGCTATAATACCAACATCTAAAGTGGTAATCATAGTATAAAATTTCTGTATGTGTGTGTGTGTGTGTGATAGCACTGTTGCCAACATGTTCTACAGGGAAAAATGAGTCTCACTGGTTTGGGAAGAAAACCACAAAATTATGAGTAAACATCCCATTAATAAAGAATGTGTTAGCATAATTAAGAACTATTTGGATATGATATTATTTATTAATATTATATTGGAAAAGGTACCAAGCAGGGGCACCTGGGTGGCTCAGTGGGTTAAAGCCCCTACCTTCGGCTGAGGTCATGATCTCAGGGTCCTGGAATTGAGCCCCTGCATTGGGCTGTCTCCTCAGCAGGGAGCCTGCTTCCCCCTCTCTTTGTCTCTGTCTACCTCTCTGCCTACTTGTGATCTCTCTTTGTCAAATAAATAAATAAAATCTTTAAAAAACAAAAAAAGGTACCAAGCAGAAACTAACAGAGAAGTGTGAGATAACAAAAACAAAAAGAACTCAGACTGAGTAAATTTGGGCCATCCTTTGAGTTGACACTCTATTCATGATTAAAATGAAACCTATTGTTAATATTATAATAAACCTATTGTTAATATTATAAATAAGACTTATATTTAATATGTCCATATAGGTCCAAATGTTTTTCTAAATAGCAATTAAAAACCACCCTCAGTCCTTAGCTGAATTTTGAGTAATTTATCTAAAGGGAAATGATTTCAAGACATATATATTTTGTTTTAGAGTATTTTTTTTTCCTTCTTTGCTTCAGAAGGCAAGAAAGTTTGTTAAAAATAAGTGGGTTTGGAATATACCATATTGACAGATAATTTATTCAGGAAATTTTTCTTCAGAAAACAAAATGAATTGAAAGAAGGTTTGAGAACAATGTAAAGAAATGAATAGGGATGCTTAAATGGATTCTGGTATCACTGGATGCAGAAGTCCCTACTTCATTGCTTTGTGTCCTTTGTCTTGCCATTTACCATTTCGTCAATTAAAAAAAAAAAATCACTAAAAGATTTTTTTTTTTAACCTTGCAACTAAGGCCCCTCTCAGGCTAAGTATTAAGCAAATTTCCATATTAACTATGGGGATGTGAAAAGTTATAAAAACAATGACAAGAGATTATCACCTCATGGCTCTTTTCATTGAACAGCTAAATTCTATTTGGATTTCTATAATGTTGATTAGTTTAGAACAGCAAGGTACAGGATTATCACCTCACAGTTAAGTAGGGATCCCCTGATTCAGTTGAGGCACTTAGTACATTTGCTTTTGACAAAGGTTTACTTTATATTATAGGACTTAAATTATTCTGTATATAATATTTTAAAATTTAAATTTAGGGGGAACTTCATGTATAAGTGTTGGTTAACTCAAGCTACCAAATTTCAAAACTATTTTTGTCCTCAAATGAGTTAATTCTCTATTTTCCATAATCTCTTAAAACACTTTACTTGGAAATAGAAGACATGCTTCACCAAGTGCCTGTTTAAATTTAAAATTCCACAGCTACAGGATCAAGTAGGCAGTAACTTGGCAAGTGTATTTTTTCTAGTCTTTAAGGTAAAGAAACTAAAATGAAGTATGAAATAGCTAAGTTCATTAATTGCATATATACAGAATCTTGCATTTTATCTGGGTTGTAAATCTTTCATTCAGTTAAGTCAGCTGAATTCAGATTTGCTTTTTATTTATGGTCTTTTCTTAGATTCTTGAAATGGATAAAGCAAAATCAAAAGAAGATATTCATCAACACACATTGTTGTGACTTATAAAGATCATGTTACTCCTTCTTATCAGGACTGATCCACAGTTGACTACTCACTCCCCCTGACATTGAGTCACTGCCATATTCTCCACCCAGCTCCAAAATAAAGTAGCAGATTTTTAAGGGTGGAATAAGAAAAGCACAGGTGGTACCACCTACTGTAAATCCTTTAGTTCTTCTTAGCTCAGTAACAGCTGTTGGTCTTTTCACAGTTTGTTAAAAGCAAAACAAGGCATAGAATGTGGGCTATTGACATTGTGCAACAATACAATTTGTTTGCTCAGATCATGACAGCCAATGGCAACTTGAGAAATGTTTCCTTTTCAAGCTTTTGATTAAAAAAAAAAAAAAAAATCTTCAGGCCTGACTGCCTACCTTGCAAACAGTGCCTTGGATCTATTGATTAATTCTGGACACATTGCAAAATATATAACTACCATGTTTTTTAATCTCACTAAACTGAGAGTGTATATTATATAGTTTAAAGGAATTTTAAGAATTAATGAGCATCTGTTTCATCCTGTCTAGGCATATGGGGGAGAGAGGTGAAAAGAAAAGGGAACAAACTGTTTTGAAGCTTGTGGTAATGTTGCCTTAAATGCCCCCTTTCAGTGAGGATAGGACTTCCCTTTCTCATCTTTTATAAGAAGCTAGGCTTTCCACTCATAGAGTGTTAGTGAGTATAGCAAGAAGTAAAATTGTATACCTTTGAATAGGACTGGACCACTGAAGAAGAGTCTTAGGTATAGGGCTGGCTGATTATTAGAAGAAAAAGTCTTATTGGAGTAATTAAAAGGAGGTGACACATTTGGGCTTGATTCAAGCTATCTTCAGGATCCAATATAGTTCACCTTGATGGATAAAATATGTAATAGGATTTTCTTGATCACAGCATTAGTCAAGCAAAGTGTGTGTTACCATTTGGTCTATTTTGAAGCAGGATCCTAAGTAAGGCATAAATAGACAGTAGAAAGCAGTCAGAAAATAACTCCTAGGGAGCAAGGTTTAAAACAAGATTAACATCAGCCTGCCCAGTATGATGAAGTCTGATATCCTGATAGCCTGAAAATTTATTCAGAATTAAATCAGTAACTAGGTAAGGTTGAGGTTATGTATCAGTAATGATTAAGCCAAGAGTCGACAGGAGTTGGAAAAGACAAAGGTAAATTAAAGAACTTATAGCAGTGACTCTGTAACACTAAGCATTTGTAAGAATAAAGTTCAGCATATTATACAGAAGATAATTGCAAGTCTTTCTGTAGTTCTAGAATCAGTTCCAGGAACTTGCATTTTAAAACCCTAGATGACTTCAATATAGAAGGCCCTTCCCCCTAAACTGCAATTTAAAAGCAATTCTTTTTGTCTATGACGGAAATAAGTGAATGCATTAAGAAACATAATAAATGATAAACAAGCAAACAAACAGTACATTGCAATAAGAGAGGTATGGGCATCTGGGACAGTGTTAGGATTGTCTTGAATTCAATTTGACTGCAAGAATATTCATCAGGGATTAATGTAAAGAGGGAGAGAATCTCAGAAAGATGTAAAGTGGTTAGCAGATGTATGTAGGTAAGTTATCTCATTTTCTACTTACTCTAAATATCTATTCCAGGGGAATAGTCCTATTAAGGTATAGGGCAGGGCAGGTTGATATCTAAAAGGTAACACTCTGTGGGGAGCCTGGATGGCTCAGTCCATTAGGCATCTGCCTTCCACTCAGGCTGTGATCTCATGGTCCTGGGGTGGATCCCCAGTTTGGGCTCCCTGCTCAGCGGGGAGTCTCGTTCTCCCTCTCCCTCTGCCTCTCACTGCTCCCCCCGCTCATGCTCTCTCTCTCTCTCTCTCAAATAAATAAAAATTTTTAAAAATCTTTAAAAAGTGTACTCCTAATTCTTTCACTTCTAACTCAGATGGTTCCTTCCTTCCTTCCTCTCTTTTTTTTTATCCTTTCTTTCTCGCTCTCTTCCTTCCTTCCTTCCTCCTTCCTCCTTCTCTTTCTTTTCTTTCTGCTCTCTTTCTTTCCTTCCTTCCTTCTTTCTTTCTCTCCCTCTCCTTCCTTCCTTCCTTCCTTCCTTTTCTCAAAACTGAAGAAAACCAATACTGAAGAAAAAAATACTCTCCCTTCACAGGAAACTATCCAAGAGAAAGAGTGTGTTCAAACTTCTTAAAATGGGGATCTCCTCCCAATAGCAAATTTCAGCATTGCTTAAGTGTCTCAGTTTGGGGCTTATTGTATATAAGCCTACAGGTTTTAGGCATCTTCTGATTTCTTTCCACCTGTATCCCAGCCAATATTCCCCTTTTTAAGTTTTTCTACTGATACATACATGCCATCTGGCAAGTGCTGTCAATAGTCTTACCACTGATGACCTTTGTTTGTGGAGTCATTGCATCCCCAGAAGTTGTCACTTTCAGCTTTCTACAGTGGATGTATCTGTTGTTCCACAGTATTCATGAGGTGGCATGTATTTGCAACTTCTCAGTTTATTTTCATTTCTAATAAAGTGATAAAATAATAAATATAGTCATTGTGTTGAGGGAAAAAAAGGTAAAAGTTCTTCACAGTTGAGATGTTCTTTATAGTACTTATTTATGTCACTTTAATAATTCAGATATTTGGCATTCTGGGGGATCCCCTTAACAGCTTAACATCTTAATTTCTTAATATTTGATTGAGCTAACACTGATAAAGTCTATCTTTATTAAACCTAATACTTTTAGCACAACATATTTATATGATATTGAGGATATTAAGATTTCTCATACATTGTGAATACATTTACTTTGGGTTGGTATTACTTTTTTTTTCTTTTAGCTACTGCCTTTTTCTTGTTAAACCATATTGATTTCTTTTCTTTAGCCCTCCTTCTATTTGTAATATTTATATGTCAACATCTATATAATATTTATATGTTGTATACATAAAATCTTGCATGTCAAAGTGCCAAAAGGTCATTTGATTCATGTTTAATTAAAGCTATGAGTACATAAAGAGCATCTTCTTTCAAATATACCCAAATTCATCAGGTAAAAAAAATCCATAACAGGGGAATACCTTCCTCTGCTTCTCTTAACCAAAACAAATTAGTCATTTAGCAGCAAGTATGTCAGGAACTCAATGAGGAATACTTTTGTTTAATTTGCTTAATTGTGTAATTGCCCAGTACAAAGTTTAAGATGATGGTGAACCCAGAAAAGCTTCAGATTTTCCATCTGCATTACTATGCCAATGGTTTTACTTATACTGTCAGTTTGCTCCTTGATCAATTTTCCTCTAATATAATACCATTCTGAACTGTAGACCATTTTGCAAACTTTATTTTTTTATTTATAATTAAAAAAAAAAAAAAAACTATAGCAAGTGCCTGGGTGGCTCAGTCCATTAAGTGTCTGCCTTTAGCTCATGTCATGATCCTAGAATCCTGGAATGAAGCCTCAGGCCAGGCTGCCTGCTTGGTGGGGTATCTGTTTCTCCCTCTCTCTGTAGGCCTCCTCCTCCTCCTGCTTGTGCTCTCTCTCTCAAATAAATAAATAACATCTTAAAAATATAAATAAATAAAATAAAATAAGCTATAGCAATGTATATATATATAGCAGTTTATTACTGTACTTTCTGAATTGGACCATAGTATTTATTTTCCATATCCATTTCTTTCCCATATAATACTGTGATATTTTTCTGAAACTTGCTGATGACTAGCGTTCTTCTTTTCAATTCACAAATTTAACTATAAATATTTTTTGCTTTTTTATGAGACAATAAACTAGCTTATTGATTGAAATTTTACCCAAGTGAATTTCTGTGTCACCAGATTATTTGCTTACTCTCAAATTTAGAACTTTCAATCACTACTCTGAATATATGATTCTTACACTAATTTTAGTTGCTGTTCATGTATATATATGTTAGTTCAGGTTGCTGTTAATAAATATATAAATCATTATGTCTACATTTTTATATTATGAAAATGATAATATGGTATCATTTATAGTTATTCTGATAGTGCATAATTAATAAAACAATTTATTCATGTTTTTTATTTCTTCTTATGACCTCATTTCCGAGTCAGTGTTAATTTATTTTTTGCCTTTTTACTGCAATATATGACAAAATAACAAAAAACAAACACAAAAATACATAGCATGATTATTATAAGGCAGACAATATTAGAACATACCCACTCAGTCAAAGAATGCAACTTTGTCTGCATCCCTAGTTGATAATGTGTATGCTCCATTACCATCACAATCCTTTTCCCTCCTACCAAATGTAACCACTATCCTTGCTCACAGTAATCATTTTCCTTGCCTATAGCTGTTAAAGGATATGAGTCAAGCTTTGATCTGTAGAAATTTCTGCATTTGTGAGTTTTGTCAATTGCTTATTCACTGTATACTTACTGTTCAACATTTCTCTGTCATCGTATCCCTGCAAAATATCACATGGATCCAGAGGCTTGATCATAACCAGGTCCAAGGCTGTTGGCCAATGGGAATTTCTTAAATATGGTTCCTGTTTTTGGTGGTGGGGGGGATCATAACCCTCGTAGTTTCAATAACTTTTAAAATATCTGCTGTGATAAGATGTTCTAGGCCCATTTTGAATTTCCTGCCCCAGACTTAGAAACAGACATTTTTCTAAGACGTCACAGTCTCTGGAGTGGGCAGTCATTTTTTAAATGAGTAGTATAGATACTCCTCATTACTAGGCTAATCACTGATTTGTCCTTTGCTGAGGATGATATTAGGGAATGTGTGGGTGTGCACATTTGTTTAGTATTTATTTCACCACGCAAAGAAGCCTGGTTGTCAATAACAGAAGAATTGGAATATTCTGTAATTTGCCTTATCTCACTTTAAACACAGAGCACACTTGCCTCACATTTCCTTTTCTTGAATATATCAAATATTTTAATTTATTTTCTTATTCTATGAAAACTTGTCTGTGGAAATTATAAAGAATGACAGAAACAGTAGGATTATAAAAGAAAAAAAGGATAATCTAATTTTCTTCCTCTTTTAAATCTTTTACTCTATTTTCTTAAATGCCCAAATAATTTTTCTTTTTTTAAAAAGTCAGTATATTTATGGAACATTCCTTGGTGTTGGTCATCCTAATTCAGTATTCACAAGTATATAATGTGATTTTTATTGTGTTTTATAAAGTGTATAATTTTAAAAATATGTATTTTTGTTTCATGAAGGTTATTTTATGTATAACTTTTGTATTCTGTCCTCTTACTGTTGATTTTTCTTAAATTAAAAAAAATTTTAACATATTTGATCTTATTTGCCTCTCAATATTTGTGCCTTTCTTTTGGATCCATTTTATCATTTTGTTACTTACATTTTTAATATATATTTTAAATCTTGAAATAATTTCAAACTTATGGAAAAATCAAAAGCACAATACCAATAATATTATTTTTTTCCTGAAACTTTGGATAAATGTTTTTTTCATGGTTCCCACTATCACCATATAATTTACCATGTATTTCCTATACAAAGGACTTTGTACAACACAATCATAATAAACTATCAAAATCAAGAAATTAACATAGATATATTATTACCATCTAATCCTTAAGCACATTGAACTTTTGCCAGTTATTCTTTTCAAGACTTTCTCAGATTTTGCCAGATTTGTAAACTAACAAATTAGTCTATTGCAGCTTCATGGATACTAACCATATACATGTGAACCTTGGGTTGGAGAGAAAAAACTTTTACTCAGTACAGCAAGCAAATGAGCCTCAGACTTGTGTCAAATTATCTTTCTGCCCAGTTCCCATGGAGATGATGTGGTGTGTTTTAGGAAGTTGCTGTAAGTGTAATAGGATTATACCACAGTTAAAATTTTTGAGCTAGGAAACCTCCCTATTTTTGTAATGGTCTGAAAGCTCTCCTCCCTAACTTTTGCCCTAGAGAGAGACATTATCCTTTTAATTAGTTATTGCAGTTAGCAAACAAATCTGCTATCTGCTTCACAGAAAAGTACCATCTCTCTTTCACAGGGCTGTTTGTTTTACAACCATTTTAAAGAGCACAAAACAAATTCCAACAGTAGCCATGTTCACAAGAGCTGCCAAAATGTGAAGGACTCACAGAAAATTATCTACCCACATCCCAACAACGTATTTTATTTCTCCTGTCTCCTTGATCTCCTTTAGCGGATAAGGGCTTCTCAGTCATTCTTTGACTTCCATCATCTTAATATTTTTGAAGAGTACAGGTCCCTTATTTTGTAGTGCCTCTCAATTTGGGTGACTCTATCCTTTTTCATACATAGAGTCAGTTCATGAATTTTTGGTAAGAATATTATAGAAACAATGCTCTTATCTCCACGAATCCTATTCGATTTGTCTCATTACTAGGAATGCTAACTCTTAATTACTTTATTAAAGTAATATCTACCAAGTTTCTCCATTAAAAATTATTGCTTTTCCTATTTAATTTAATAAGTGTTTCATGGGAGGGCACTTTGTAAATATCCTATTCCTCATTAATAGTCACCATGCATTTTATTATCTATTAAAGATTTTTGCCTGAATTCATTATTACTTTGATGGTTAACAAATGGTGATTTTCCAAATCTATTCTTCCATGCTGCATTTATTCATTGTCATTCTAGCTTAGAGTTTTCTCATTTGTATTTTCGTTTATTTATATTAGTATATATTTATGGATTTCTATTTCATTTAGTGGATTGCAATTCATTCCTATCATCATTTATTTTACTTCTCAGATTTTCCAAGATTTGGCAACAGGGAACAGCTTCAAGTTAATTTCAGTGGTTTTTGACAGTTCTGCGGTACTGACATTAATAGCAAAGAACAGTTTCTAGAAAGCAAGATCTGGATATTAGGTAGGCTATTATCATTGGGTGTTAATTATCCATAGGTTTTCACAATGGACAAGGATGAGAGATACAATTTGATTATATATTTATTGCTACATTACATTTATATTTACATCTACGTCTACCCCTATATATGGAAAAAGATGAATTCATACTGATAACTCCAATTCCAATTCTATATCCAAAAATGTTCAGGAGGAAAGAGAGTGGGCAAAGGAATGTAAAAAGCATTTTTTACTCAATATTTCATTTTAATTTGAAAATTTTCATTGTTTTTATCTAACATTTCTTTTAAGGTATTATATGTGATGGTTATTGATTCTTATGTTTCTTCTGATTTAGTCTTTTCCAGTTTCTAAAAATCTAATTCCTTCTTGAGTCTTCATCTTATTTCTGAGATTTTCTAATTCTGATTTATATTTGTAAAAAATGTGTTATATTCTTATTATTTTTGAGCATATTTTGAAATAATATATTTTTCTTTTTTTTTAATTTTGTATTTTTTATAAATAAAATTAAAAAAAATAAATAAATGAAATAATATATTTTTTATTTGTTTTTTTGGGTATGCTTTTTGAAGTGCTTGCATTGTAGGGGTGTTTTTGTATGCCTTTACCTTTTTTATGTCCTGTCCTAATGACTTTGTAAAGGATTTGACTTTAATACTTTTTTTGTTCTTATTAATGTAAAATTGGTTTTCCTGGCTTTTTAGAACAAGATGTAATCCAGTTTAATTTTTCTAACTTTGTGGCCTTCAAGAGTTTACAAACCTCAAACTGTTCCAGTTGCTTTGGACCTTATATTGTGCCCTCCATTAATGTGCAGTTTTGATAGGGAGAAACGTCTCCCTTTTCGGCTGTTGTTCTCACATTGGCCTGTTTTGTTCTCTAGTGATTTCCTCTTGACTTTTGGGGGCTCTCATTCATATTCTCCAGTTTATCAGAAAACCTTGTGATTTCCTCCCCTTCATTCTGAGTAAGTATTAACACCATGCAGGTTTTTTGGTGATTGTCTTTACACACATATTTGGGGGGTTATGGAGAAACCCTTTTTACCAAGTTTTGTTGCAAATGTTGCTCAATCATTTTCAGGTTTGCTGTCTCATTATATTGTATGATTTCATGTGGTGAAATAAGAAGTTTAAAAATTATGCCATTGTTGGGGCGCCTGGGTGGCTCAGTGGATTAAGCCGCTGCCTTCGGCTCAGGTCATGATCTCAGTGTCCTGGGATCGAGCCCCACATCAGGCTCTTTGCTCAGCGGGAGCCTGCTTCCTCCTCTCTCTCTGCCTACTTGTGATCTTTCTCTCTGTCAAATAAATTAATAAAATCTTTAAAAAAAAAAAAATTATGCCATTGATATCCCCAACATTTTTCTAGAATCCTCTCTTGATTCTTTTAAACAGTGTCTTTCATAATAGCACTAAAGTTGAATGCTAAGTGTTAATGTTATTATTTTTAGAATTTTGAAGTGTTTCAGACAAAAAAAAATCCAAGTAGCTCAAGCTTTTTGTTATTCAAGAAAATTTTTCTCCACAAGAAAATACAATTTAAAAAGAAAAAGAGGCTTTTTGGCCCTAAAACCTGATTGTTCATACAATAGAATAATGTTTATTGAAAACTGAATTTGCATTTTATCAAGAAGATAAATGAGAAACACATAATAATTCTATTCTTCAATAACTTCTACCATTTATAAATAGTGTTTGCCATTGTAGACATATTAGGTAAAGATTTATGCATGGAGAAATTTTACACATATTTACAAGCAGCATTATATTGCACATACAATTTTGAAAACTGCTCATGAATATTTCTCATATCAAATAAGTTTACTTCCAATTGACAAATGTAATAACCTGGAATTAATTCTAAGTAATATCTACTAATCTGCTTTCTTTATCTGGAGGAGTTGAAATTAGCATATAAAATAGATGGTAACATGTTATAATGGTAAATGTTTAAAAATTTGATACATGTAAATACATATAGGGAGATGAAATACATCACTAGGACCATCCTTACACTCTTTTGAAAGTAGAAACACTGTCCTGAATGATTGATTTTGCTTGTGAGTTTTAATGAGCTTTATTTTAGAAGGAATATGACTGGATCCAATCAGAAAGAACTCTTGGTTTACAGTGTTTGGAGCAGTTGTTCTAGACTTACACAATTTTAATGTGTTCTCTAAAACACTCTGAGTTTTAAGCTCCCATATTCAAGCAAGTATTTACAGTTCTATCACACACACACACACACACACACACATTATAATCATGTTTTCTCAAGGCAATCAGAATTATATTTATTGATAGAATTCAGTAAGAATGCAGAATATCTAATATATCCAGCAATTTCCTTAGGGGTGAAAATAGAACAGTTAGCCAAATAGATTAAAATTGTCCATGTAGTATTCATATTATTGTAATAATAAGAAAATGTAAATTATATTGATGTTAGATGGCAGTAAATATTTTAGAAATACATGAGGAAGGTAAATGAAGTGTGATAGTGGGGGTTGTTACAATTTTAAATAGGTTAGGGAAAGCCTCACTGAGAAGGTGACTCTTGAGCAAAGGTTTAGAGAGGTTGTGTAGGTGAGTCATGAAGATATTTTGAGAAAAGAGTATCAGTGTGAACAGCAGGGGCAGAGGCTTGGAGTATGCTTAGCATGTTCAAAGAAGAGGAAAGAAAGCAGAGTCACAGGAGCTGAGCATAATTGGAAGGCAGGAACAGTGGAAGAGATGAGGTCATAGAGAAAATGAGGGGGAGGGCGGATCATATAGAGTCTTCTAGGATATTGTAAAGATTAGATTTTACTCTGAGTGAGATGGCAAGCCATTAAAAACTTTTGAGTGGAAAGATGACATGATCGGTTTTAATTTTTAAAAGATCACTCACACTTGTGTTGAGAATACAATATAATAAAGAGAAGATATAAAAGGAAAGGACTGTAATAATGGAGTCTATTATTCAGATAAAGAGATAATTCAAGTAAAGGATGGTTTGGTCTCAATGGAGGTGGTGAAAGGGGGTCAGACTCTTTATATATTTTGAAGGTAGAACCAATAAAATTTGTTGATGGAGGGACGCCTGGGTGGCTCGGTTGGTTGGACGACTGTCTTCGGCTCAGGTCATGATCCCGGAGTCCCGGGATCGAGTCCCACATCAGGCTCCCGGCTCCATGGGGAGTCTGCTTCTCCCTCTGACCTTCTTCTCGCTCATGCTCTCTCTCACTGTCTCTCTCTCAAATAAATAAATAAAAAATCTTTAAAAAAAAAAAATTTGTTGATGGATTGGATATAGTGGTCATCTGAGTTAGTACCATGGCTATATGACATGTGCAGTTGCACAGGGCTATAAGCTCAGAAGGACCCTATTCTTGGTGCATGCTTTTGTTTTTGCTGTTTTGAAATTATTAATACTTTTATTTTTCAAGTTCTGTTTTGTAAGTCTGATAGAACAGTGGATCATATGCTTGAGCAGAGAAGATAAGCACAGTATGCATGCCTCCTGTCATTCCTTTTCACTCTGTTCATTTGTAGCTGTTCAGATTCCCCACAAGCACAGAATTCCATTAGACCCCAAACTCAGAGTCACTGGTTTCTATAGTATACTAAACTTGTACTCACTGTAAGGCTTGCTGAATTCCCACAGAAAATAGATCCACTGGAGTTGTATGCCCTGGAAGGCTATGCTTTCCTTTCCAACTAGAATTTGCTTTGAATGTGGAGGCAGTAACATGGTGTTCTAAGAAACAAAAATAACCAAGAAGTCTTGTACTCTTACTCATATACTTCTCTGTCTTAGCCAAGCACTTGTGGTGAAAGTGACAATGGCATAGATAGAAAGGGCAGAAGAGCACAACCCATATTCCTTTTCCTTCAGTTCTTCCTTGCTCTTCAGTAAACTGAAGGTTGAGAGAATTGGTAGGAGGTGTTCATAACAAAAAGCAAACACAACAAAACAAAACAAAAACAAAAACAAAAAAACACCAAACCAAACAAAAAAAAAAATAAAAATAAAAACAAAACAAAACAGTTGAGTAGTTGGTATGGTGTTTTCCCTATTTTGGTAGAAACAAAGTAGCAAAATAAACAGCATTTGACTGTTATGATGGGAAGGTAAGATTTGGAGATTTACTGGGAAAAATTTTGCTTTATGTGATATTTTTGATTGGTCAAGAAATCATAGAATCTAGTTCACAAATTACAGATTTGACCTTTGAAAGAAGAATAAATAGTTCTTCTCTAATAACTGGAGAAGGCAAGGATCTATCTATTATCTATCTATATAGCTACATTAACTATATAGATACATATTTGTAGCTATGCTGAAGTGAAGCAGAATTTACAGGATTTCTTTGAGTAATTCTGTTTCCTCAGTGAAAATGTTGGCAGGTTCTTCTTCTGAAAATGAGAATATGGGGGTGGGGGGGCTATTGGATCCATAAGGAGAAAAGAATGAAAATGATTTCAGTTCTCCTCTAGTTCATCAAGAAGTCTTTCCTGAGCCCCTAAAACATTTGTTTCCTAGCACCATCTTCTTTGCTTTTATATAACTTGGCATTTTATTTGTATGTTTAATTTAAAGTTTGACCCAAGTCTGTATTTCCCAGTAGACTGTAAACCCCGTGAGGGTAAAGATCATGACTTTCTTATCAATAATTGTGCCTATCACGGTGTTTTGCATACAGTACACACTAAATTTGCAATTGCTGAATTAAGTAATTAGACACATATTCGTATTGTGAAACTGTCATTCTGTGTGACCAAAAAATCAGAAGAATCTTAAAAGATAATTGGCTCAAACTTCTAAATCCCCTTTCTTCAGGATATCCAATTCTCTTGCCAGATATTGTAAAATCTAGCCACTCTCGTGTTCACGTCTAGATTTCTGATTCCCCAAACGAAACAAATAGTGAGGTCTCCACTATGAGAAGTGTTTTTTTTCCTACTTCAACATAGATGAGAAATTAAATCCCCTTTTATAATATTTTATCTCCAAAATAAATTGCACATGTTACAAATAGGAAATCTTAATGAAATTATTGATGAGATGGGCACAGTATTTATATCAGGCAATGTAAATAATTATAAATAGACTACTTTATTAATTCACTGGCCACATTTTCATTAGAATTTTCTTACAGGTCATTTTTCTTGAAAGTCACAGCATCTTACCTAATTGTTGGCCTATTTCTTTCCTCTCCTCCCAACTTATCTCTTTGTTACAATCCACCTCCAAATTCCAAACCTGGGCGCTCTTTGTTTCATTATAATATTTTTTCAAAGTCTTTCTGAATTTAAACATCTTATTAAATCACTTTGATCACATGAAAATTTCTAGTGTATTAGAGACTACAGATTCAGTCTACAAAATAATTTCAACCTACTATATTAGCATTGTATAGAAAAGCAAATCTTTTTTATTATTATTATTAACATACAATGCATTATTTGTTTTAGGGGTACAGGTCTGTGATTGATCAGTCTTACACAATTCACAGCACTCACCATAGCACCTCCCTCCCACCCCATCCCTTCTACGTGCCCATCCCTCCAGCAGCCCTTAGTTTATTTCCTGAGATTGAGAGTCTCTTATGGTTTGTCTCCTCTGGTTTCATCTTGTTTCATTTTTCCCAAAGCAAATATTTACTTAATACTATTTGGTAAACTACATCCATTTGTTATATTCCCATTTACATTTCAAAAATAGACTGAAAGAATATAGTAAAATGCCAACAGCATTAACATTTTCTATATTCTATACCTGAATAATCAGATATTTAAATTAATTAAAGATTCATTCTGTATTTCATTTAAACATGTCATTCACTCAAATGGATATCCAGAAAGGATTTGATTTAGTCATGGGAATCACTCTTTCACAACTTGGATACATGCTCCAGGAAGAAATCACAAATCACATTTTCCTCCAGAAGAAGTCATTGAACACACCTATTCATAATTTAATATGCTTTTTAGCATTCTCTTTGTGGGGTTGCTGCTACACATTGGAGGAATCTAGTCACTTTTCCTGTGGAGCTAGTGACTCTGTGCAGGTTCTTTACCTGTTACATTATGTGAGTATTGCTTCTCTATTCCTTGGTGCTGTGTATTTCTTCATTTTATGTCATAAACTTTGTTATATTGTTTTAAATTTTCTTTTGGTTATTTAAAAATCTTCTCCAGCTTGGATTGTTTTTCCAAGTGCCTAGGAACTCCTCATCCTTTCTAGTAAAATAGAACATAGAGAGGTATTTCTTAAAACCTTTAACCTTTTCTACTAAAAGAAAAGTCAATTTGCATTTAAAGCACACTTAATTGGTATTTGCCTTGGGTAGGAATACATACATAGGACTCACCTGAAGTTTATTGGAACATTTCTTCAGTATCTCTAACCAATACTTCACTGAGGAAACTATAGTCTTTTGTTAATCTCTAGAATGGTTTCTAAAAATAATTTTGGAGATTGTTTATAGGTTCATACTACTAATCTTGAGCTGATTTGATTTTATTTCTTTTCAAGCTTTCCTACAGTAGAACCTACCATACAAATTTAATGCTGAATGTTCATAATAAGGTTTTAACTATACACAATCTCAAATACATAGAACTCAATAATCTCTTATGTGTTCTGAAAATAATAGATCAATATTTGAAGCATAATTATTTAAAATAATACTTAATACAAGAAGAAACTAAAATATCTTTTATGAATCTGGAAAATAGAATTTCTTTTCTTTTTTTTTTAAGATTTTATTTATTTATTTGACAGAGAGAGAGATCACAAGTAAGCAGAGAGGCAGGCAGAGAGAGAGAGGAGGAAGCAGGCTCCCTGCTGAGCAGACAGCCCTATGCGGGACTCGATCCCAGGACCCTGAGATCATGACCCACTGAGCCACCCAGGCACCCTAGAATTTCTTTTCTAAATATTGAAACATGTTTACTGCATGGTTCTATATTAATCATACCACATGCTGTATTTCCAAGGTTCCATTCCAAGATTCCATTCAGCTTTTTTAATACAGTTCTGTATATAAAGAATAAATGGGCCAGAAAAAAAGGGATGGAAGGTAAGTAACAGCAGATTCTATTTGAAATATAGTACTTAAAAATTTAGGCATGAAACCTTTAGTGGTGTTAATGAGGATGTTGTGGAATGAAATCTCCTCCACTTTACTAAATCTACCTTTGTGTGTAAGTGTGTACTCAAGACTAAAAAATCTGGCCTTAACTTTTTCTGTTATGCTGAGGTGTTGCAGGAAAAGTGACGTGATAGTATTCTTTATTGTAATTCCATGAAATACTGTATCTTCTATTGTTACATGATAAAATGATTCTTCCAGATGTTGTGTGTATGTATGTTTGTGTGTGAGAGAGAAAGATAAGACTAGTATGAACAGCTACAGAGTGTCTCAAGGTAGTAGAATGCATATCTTCTGACCAGTAAATTACACATGGCAAGGTTCATTGATGAGAGAGACTATGCTTTTCATAGCTGCCAGAGCTAATAAATAGCTACAACCAGAACTGAAACAGGAAGCTACTCCTTTAACAATGAGAAAGTACTATTCCCTCAATCAACCTACTTATTTTTAACTTAGCGTCCTTTGCTTTCTTTTATCTCTAGCCCAATTTAACATAAGGATCTGCTATTACAGCGAGTACATAATTATTTTTTTTGGAAATCTGTAGTTTCTTAATGATTTTCTTTCCATCCTTTTTTTTTTTTTTTTTTTTTAAATAATCCATCCTTAAATGATAAGAACTGTTTTAGAGGAGATGCAGAAATACAAAGTGGGCTTTTTGACAGATTGAAGAAGAAGTTCTATGATTTATGTGAATATCAATTGTGATAGTTATGACAGAATAAAAAAAAATAGGTACTTTAAGTTAACTTGTAAAAAGTATGCTTGATCTGCATTGCCTCTTTTTCTTTCCATTATTTTCGTCACCTACTGGAAGAAGCCCTAGTTTGACCACCAGGGGGCAATGTATGCATGGTAGCCCATTGGTATCTTGCATTTGACCAAGTGCTCTGCCCAGTACAAAGAAAGGAAATAATTTAACGAAATTTGGTGAATTTGATGACAGGAACACAAAGAGGATGTGAAGACAGGAGGAAAATAGCCAGAGGTATTTCATAGACACCACTGGAAGAAAAGATTGCTAGACTATCCTTGGTTTCTCTTCCAGTTCAAAAATATCCTAAAAAGAATATACTTTTTTATGGAGGAATGAGTGCATCTGGGGTTATAACAACTTAAAGGTCCTAAGGAGCATGCTCTGGTTGCTATAAATATAACAGTGGCAGTAGCAGACAAATCTTTGGTTTGATTTTGAAATAATTGTAAAATCTACATTGGATTTATAATAAGTGGAAAAATGAAATCAATAAGGTGCTCAAGTTTGTTGAAGGTGTAAAGTAATGATTGTATTTATTCTTTTTCGAATTTTGAACATTTGACTATTAAAATATTTAATTCAAGTTTTCATGTTAAACTTTCATGTGAAGATTTTCCATTTATTTAATAGTACTTATTTTACACTGTTTGAAATACCATTTCATTAAAATGTTTATAGTACTTATGGTGTACTATTCAGCAAAATACTTTCTTAGATAAAATTTCACAGTTAACAGGAGTACTATATACCACTGAGTTCAAGCATAATTGCCATAAAAACTCCAGTACAATGCAGTTCAATAATTTTTGAATACTATTTTTAAACTTCTGAGAACCAACTGGTGTGTGTGTGTGTATATATATATATACACACACACATACACACACATATATATGTGTGTATATATATATGTATATATATAATAAAAATAAACTGCTACATGTAAACAACATAGACAAAATCAAATGTAAAATTACAAGCTGGGAAAATGTCATAGACATCAGTTAGCAGAGGTCCTCTATCTACTATAAAAAGATGACCTGCAAAATATCATCTACCTTCTAATAAAATTGGAAAATGGACAACACTCAAACAATAAGGGAAAGATATTTCAGTGTATGAAGAGATGACAAAATCTTATTCAATAAAAGAGAAATAGAGGGACGCCTGGGTGGCTCAGTTGTTTGGATAACTGCCTTCGGCTCAGGTCATGATCCTGGAGTCCCGGGATGGAGTCCCGCATCGGACTCCTAGCTCCATGGGGAGTCTGCTTCTCTCTCTGACCTTCTCCTCATTCATGCTCTCTCTCACTGTCTCTCTCAAGTAAATAAATAAAATCTTAAAAAAAAAAAGAGAAATAGAAACTAAAATTATGTTGAGATACCATTTTCACCTATAAGATCAGCAATATTTCAAAATTTTGATATCTCACTCTTTTGGTAATGATGCTTAAAACTGTCAACTCTCATTCATTGCTGACTGAAGGGTGAATTAGCATGAAAGCAAGTAGGCAGCCTCAATTAAAAAGTACTGATGTACCTTTGACGCAGTGATTCTGATTTTAAGAATTTGTGCGATACATTGTATTGCATATATAAAAAATGACCTGTCAAATTTTATTCACTCATAATGTCATCTGCTATAGCACACAACTGGGGGTAGTGTCTGAAAACCAAACCATAAGTGAATTGTTAGTTGTTTGCTTTTGTTTTGGTTTTTGTTTTTGTCATTCATGCAATGGAATGTTATTTAAGTGTTAAAAATTTGTGAAACTCCTTTGTGTTCTAATATGAACAGATCTCTGATATATACTATTACATGAAAAGAAAAAAGACAGATTCAAAACAGTGTGTCCAGGAAACTATGGAAAAGAGAAGAGGAAAAAAAACCTTTAAATTATATGTTATTGTATTTTGATAAAACCATTTGGAAGAATAAGCAAGAAGTTAAATAAAATTATGTAACAGAAATAAAATTTGGACATTTAAAATTATGTCATCAGGGTATATTTCAGTTTTCATGAAATTCCCATGCAAGTAGTAGACATGTGATGAATATGTAGATGGAAGGAAAAATAGAATAGATGTGTTCATTTTTTCATTTTATCAGTATTGAAGGATTTATTATGTGCTGAGGAACAGCATAGACATTAGGAATATAACAATGAATCAGACAGATTTTTGCCCTCCAGGAGGATAGTGTTTAAGGTTAGGAATGGGGATGACCCACTTCTTTCTTATCTTATTATTATAATTCATTGTGATCAGTGTTAAGGTAATAGTATGTACGAAGTGTTATGGGATTTGGAAGAAGAGTTCTGAATTAGACATCTGAATTCAAATGCCTTCCCTATGATAGATTTCTTTTAAAACAAAACTTTAAAAAATAAGCAGCATTTAGTTGGTTCCTAATATAATACTTGGGACACAATTTAATAAAATTCTGTGAATGTTTGTTTTTATCCTCCCAAAGTGCAAATGCCTCCAGAATGACATTTAATTTTATCTAAGAGAAACTACTAAACTTTGTAGTTGGTTGTGAAGAAACAAAGCAATAAGAAAGAAAAGCAACACTGCAATGACAAAATAAATTCTTTGGTTAACCTGAATAGAAAAGGTCTCTTAAGAAAGCTTAATTTTTTCTTTGACTGTCCAATCACATAGAAATGTATGTACAAAGAATACTGCTAAGCCTCTTAAGAAAAAAGATGTTCTCAAACTGTATACTGCAAGTCACTGTCAAATTCAGAGCTATTCTTTATCCTGAGAATGATTACAAATAAAAATGCTTCAAGTTCTTCACATCACTGGGCATCTGGGTGGTTTAGTCGGTTAAGTGTCTGCCTTCTACTTAGGTCATGATCCCAGGCTTCTGGGTTCAAGGTCAGATCAGGCTCCTTGCTCAGCGGAGAGCCTGTTTCTCCATCTCATGCTGCCTGTTGCTCCCCCTGCTTGTGTGTACACTCCTTCTCTCTGTCCCTGTCAAATACATTTAAAAAATCTTAATAAAAATTCTTCATATCAGTTTACATTTTTTGAAAACTCATTATTGACCTACTAGATGGATTAGGAAGAGAGTATTCTCTCTTTTTTAATTTCTCTCAAAATTATGAGTGCTATTATGTGTCTGGATAATAAATGTGACAGTGGGATCAAGACTGTGCCATGATTCTCAGAAAGGGTGAGATAACACTTGCTCTCTTGGGTTGCCATTCTCAGTACACATTATCAGCTGTTAGATAAGCATTATACATAAGGAAACCAAAGACTTTTAGATCATGTCAGCGCTTATGCTCAGCCCACAGAGACCATGAACTTTATCTTATTTGGATGAATGAGACCTATGAATACTTTGCCCTTTTGATTTTCATGGGAAAATGGCTTCTTAAGAATTCTTTTTGAGGTTAAAACTTTTTTTTTTTTTTTTTTAATAGATGAGATTCAGTTTGAGTGCTCTACTGGTAAAACCCATAGTTGGAACATAAGTCAGTCATTAGAGTTGGCAATGCATGGAAATCAACAGAAGACCCCCAGGGTAGCTAAATGTTTGTGCATTCACAAAATTTGTATGTTGAAATCCTAACCCCCAATGTGATGACAGTTAGAGGTTGGACTTCTAGGAGGTGATTAAGTCATGAGGGTGGAGTACTCTGAATGGGATTAGTGCTTTTAAAAAATAGTCCCAGGAAAGCTCCCTTGCCTCCTCTGTCATGTAAGGACATGGTGAGAAGATGTCCATCTATGAACCAGAAAGCAGGCTCTCACCAGACATGAAATCTACAGTACCTTGATCTTGGACTCTTTGGCCTCCAGAATGTGAGAAATAAATTCAAACTGTTTATAAGCCTGATATTCTCTTATAGTAGTTCAAATGGACTAAGATATCAGTCTTATAAGAAGAAGCTTGAAGGATCTGCACATGTCCATTTTTGTCAAAGATTTAAATTATGAATATGGTAAATATTAAAATACTAGTAATACCTCAAACACAGTTCATTGTTATGTCTCAATTCTGTCAATACCAACTATCTTATCTGGTAATCTCTTTTTCACACTTTGACCTGATTCTATTCTTTACCAGTTCTGCTTCTCCATGTGACATCTCTACCATTTCTTAATATGTGTAGAATTACAGTAAGAAATTTTTTTGGAAAAATTGCAAGCCAAAAGGAAAATTACAGAATATAATTCTGTGTAAATCTTCAGTCTCCACGTAGTATAATGAGCTTTTGCTTTTTGACCACCCAGTATCCATTTACTCTCTCTTTATAAGAGATGGAATTCCTTTAGAATTCATATCTGCTCTTTTGTCCTATGTGTTTAGTGATTTGGCAGCACTGCTTTGTTTAGCATAAATCAATCAATAATCTACCCTAAAGTATCCTATATTGCTCAAAATGTTTTACAATCTGGAGTGGGAGTCAGACATGAATGGCTTATGTGCAAATTATGTAGCTGTAGGAGTAGAGGAGAAAGAAGCAGTTATTTTAACATGGAAGAATTGAAGAGGTTATTATTCAGGATTCATTGGAGTCCATCTCCCTGTAGCTTTGATATAATGTATGTTGTTGTTGTTGTTGTTCTCAGCAATGTCCTAATGCTCAGTTTATAACTTGTGAATTCTGTATCAGGAGCAGTGCCAGTCTTCAACATCCTGATGTTGAATCATTCACTTCTTGTGAAGGTGAAAGGCAGTTTATCTGGATCTTGTCCTTGTCATCCTTGGATCAGGAACACCACAGTTGCCTTACAAATCTTACATAATATATTTAATTGGCAAAATTGATTGATATTCAGAATCCTCATTGCATAGTATTCTGGGAAATGCAGTTTTTAGCTTTTAGAACTTGAACTTATGATTCAGGGAGACATACTTGAAGGAGGTGGGCATGAAATCTGAGTGCAAGGCAGTCATAACTAACCCAGGGAAGTATTTAGGATGTCTATATCAGTATATTTGACCATGAATTTAACATAGATCTTCAGATTTGAAATCATAATGCTTTGGTGACAGTATACATTTTAGAGGTGAAAAAGAGAGATTAGAAAGAGAACAGATACTTGATGGAGGAAACCATGTGGTCAGAGTGGTAATGAGTTTCACATTGTTGTGTGTGGTTCATCTTGAATCCGGAGCATTTTTTTTTCCCTGAAAATGTGTTCTTTCTTTTCAAATTTCAAAATAGAATTTTATCTTAATGGTTATTCTATCTGTTTATACTAATCAGTGCCTTGCAATTTCTTTTATTTGAGCAGTATTTCCATAGGATCTTAATATGTGCTGTATGAGAAAAAAAGGTATTGTGTTCAAATAAATTTAGGGCATCTTAATTAATCCAAAGGGTTAGTTCCTGCTTCAGATTTCTCCACAATTCAATCCACCTATGGCTGCTTCTTATCCAGTTACCTAAAGGTAGATAAGTCAAAACTATTTTATAAGGACAGTTTTCTTAACTCCTTTTATTTTTCTTGCACTATATCAAGCACATTTTGATTGAATTCATCCATTACCAGTATACAAATGACTAACAAGACTTCAAGACTCCTTCGAATGCCTCTGCTAGTTGTAGAATTGCTTCATTTTGGGGGGAGGGCGTGCATGTGTGTGGGATTGCCTTATTTTATGTGCCAAGGCGAGTGCTCATATATGTGGTTAATAAATTGTTAGATTATTAAAATAAAGATAAGAAATGTCTTTAGTGTATGTCATCAAGTTTTGCTTTCTTGAAAAATAATTTTTAACTCTGGGCTATGTAAACATTTTGATAATAAGTAGGTAAAAATAAATTAGACAAAATGATCCCTAAATCACAGTAGTATTAGAAGATACATTGTTCTAGGGATTTCTCCATGAACATGCAGTTTGGGCCTTCTGAGCTAAGAATGCAGTTGACAAGCAAACATACCTCAGAAGCTAGAATAGTATATCCTTCTGGAGAGATTTGGAGATGAAAGCTCTTCTCTCTCCTGTACTCTAGTAGAGATTCTCTCCCCTTTTTCCCTGAGAGAGTATTGCTTAATGGATAAGATCTCTTTATCTAGGGGAAGGGATAGGCAGCTATCCAGCTGTCTCATATAAAAAAGAATCTTCCCGGGGTGCCTGAGTGGCTCAGTGGGTTAAAGCCTCTGCCTTCGGCTCAGGTCATGATCCCAGGGTCCTGGGATCAAGCCCCGCATCAGGCTCTCTGCTCAGCAGGGAGCCTGCTTCCTCTTCTCTCTCTGCCTGCTTATGATCTGTCAAATAAATAAATAAATAAAATCTTTAAAAAAAAAAAAAAAAGAAAAGAATCTTCCCATTTTCTGTTTCCCGTAGTACAACTCCCTGCACACACAGCTAAACAACTGGTCTTCATCCCTCTGCCTTGTAGGAATTGGGGGGATTGTTCTGACTGCTATTTAGCTAAAAGTAATGAATAGTCTGTTTCTCTGGAGCAGGGGTCTTGTGTTCTTCTGTCAGTATATGTACATGAAAATGTAGCAAGCTAATTTGCTATCTTATAAGCAGAGTAAAATCTTAGACCTTCAGGGTCTACAGTATCTGAATGCTTCAAAGGTGTATTTCGTGTTCTTGCTTCATTCTTATATATGAGCTGTGGTATTCTCTATTGTGTCTTCACTCAAGTAAGCAAGAAAAACGTGATGAAGAGCTTACACCAAGGAGTGACACTTTATTTCCACTCTCACTTCATTGGTCAAAGTAGAGTGGGGAAGTATAATAATCAGGAAGGTAAAGAATCAGGAAAATTTGGTGAATAGAACTAATGTTTTCCACAGATACTTAATTCATCAACTGGATTGATCTGTACTCTTACTGAAGACATATAGGCTAAACAAGATACAGTGTGTTAGGAAAATGTGAGGTCCTCCTATTGAGTTCAAATAAGTAAATTTGTAGGTTCAGAGTGAAAGAATCACTGTTTAGCCACAGAACATCAGAATTTTTATTGCTTGTTCAGTATTCAAGATTTATTATTTATTGCCTGATTCAATGTATGTGTGTTATAAGAGATCAAATTGGAGACCTCAAAGAAGACATTTGGGCTTGGAACATAAGATAATATAAGTTAGAATGATTATGAAATTATTTTATATAGAAGATAGTGATTTCTCTGTCACAGCGTTTATCATGCTCACCCTGAGTTATCAGTGATTCTATAGAGAGAATTAGCATGGTTACTAATATTAACACGAATTCTCCTCATCCATAAAAAAGTGAATGTCTTGCTAGTCCAGGTTGAGATATAGACCCTGCCTTCTATTTTTTTTTTTCTTCCTTTATATTCACATCATGTAGTAGAGTCTAGGTTCGTTAAGCGTTTGGTATGTTTGTGATTGCTGATTCACTATTCTTTCCCATGAAGGTTGATTTTGTCATTCTGTAAGAAAAATTCCATCATTGGCTGTTTTCCTAGAAAACTTAGCCCTATATTCAGTGTATAGGCCTGGATTAAAGAGGCTTCTTCTTTTCTTTTCTCTTCTTTTCCTTTCTCGTCTCTCTCTCTCTCTCTCTTTCTTCTCCCCACACCTCCCTATTCAGAGTGTTATTCTGAATGTCCTTTCAAGCTTTGGTAACCGTGCCCTAAAGCACAGGGATTTTCTACAATAGCAGAGCCTGGAAAGGATTTATAGCTATAATTTATCAATAAGACAATCACTAGCAAAGAACCATCCAGGGTTTTTTAAAATATTTTATTTATTTATTTGACAGACAGAGATCACAAGTAGGCAGAGAGGCAGGCAGAGAGAGAAGTGGAAGCAGGCTCCCTGCTGAGCAGAGAGCCCGATGTGGGGCTCGATCCCAGGACCCTGGGATCATGACCTGAGCCGAAAGCAGAGGCTTTAACCCACTGAGCCACCCAGGCGCCCCCCATCCAGGGTTTTTATGGAGAACTTGGTATGTATGTAAAAATTGGATAGAACAAGAACTGAAAGAAATGCTAAGACACAGAGAAATCATGTACATACAGTTCAAATCTACATGCTATAGTTGAAATTAAAAAAAAATGACTGACAATTATATTCTTTTTCTGACTATAGATTTAAAGGGTATGAAGACATAAGTGACCTTTTTAAAGCAATTTGTAAAATTAACTCTGAGCTAGCTTTTCTCTTCTCTGCCACGAGAAAGCTCCCTTGCCACACACAAAACTGCAGTGGCTAAAAAGGTTAAATAAAATTAGTAAAATACTTCAGTTTGAATTTTTAATGATACCATATTCAAAAGCATGAGCTTGACTCATGCTTTTCTCTACCCGCCCTTCCTTTTACATCACATTCATGTTCCATTAAATATAAGTAATTAAATTGCATCCCTCGAAATATTTTGAAATTTTTTAACTAATCTGTGTAGGCAGATTACACTTTACCCAAAAGCAATTTTGCAAAACACCAATTATCTGGAAATCTCTTTCAACAAATATTTCATTGAGCTATACATTTTTTCTCTTCTTAGAGAAAATAAAATTTCAAAAAAATTGTTTTTCTTATTTTAATAAGAAAAATCAAACTTATATAACCTTAAAGGTTTATATCAACCATAAAAAAAGTGCACTTCATATCTTTTATGGCCTAGAGTCTATATATGTTCCCTGTAGAAAATAAATGGAATACTCAGCATAATTGGGGAAAGTTTAATAAACATATTTTTTTAAAGGGTCAGGATAGGTTAAGGAAAAAAATAAAACAATGGAGGGTGTACTATAAGGGGCTAGCAATAGAAGGACACTTTTACTACCTTAGGATTGAAAGGACAGGAAAGGAAGCATATACAAGGGCTTAGAGTGTGGAGGCCACCCAAGAACAAGTACTGCATAGAGTGACACAGCCAATCCATAGGAAAGTATTTACTTGATCTTCACTCTTTTTCGGCCCTGCAGCATGTGGCTTGGGATGCCCATGTATTTCCTTTCCCTTCCCTTGTCTTCCCTTCCTTTCCTGCACTTCCCTTCGCTTCCTTTCTTTTTCCTTTCCTTTCCTTTCCGATTTTCTCTTTTTTTTTCCTTTCTTTCCTCTTTTTTTTTTCTTCCTTCCTCTTTTCTTTTCTCCTTTCTTTTCTTTTTTTTCCCCTTTCTCTTCCCTTCCCTTTCTCTTCTATTCTTTTTGTTTTCTTCTTTTCTTTTCTTTTTCACCAGGAGATTAAGTCCAGTCCCTACTATTCAGTCTTTCTGGAAATAGAAGTCCTGTCAGATTCCATTTTAATTTCTGATTTGGATGTGTGATTTTTTTTCCTTTTTAAAAAGTATTATTTTAAACATGGTTAAAAGTATAAATAATACAAAACAATATTCTATTTTCTCCCACTAGTGTTAGCAAATCACAATTTTCTGCCTAAATGGTAGAGTTATTTTGAAAATAAAATATACTACAGAATAATGGTTGTTAAGCAGGCTCTTCACATTAGTCAATAAGCTCATTAAAATTGTACTCATTAGGGAAATACAAATTAAAGCTATAAGGAGATACCATTATCTTTCCAAATTAGTGTTTTTGTTTTCTTTGGGTAAATACCCAGTAGTAGAATTATTGGATCATATAAATAAATTATTGGATCAAATAAATAAATAATTTTTTCCCAAAAGAACAGTGCTGTATGTATGTATGTATTGCAAAACGGCAGTGCTGTATTTTTAATTTTTAAAAGAGCCTTCCCAGATAACTAAAATTTAAAAAAAATGATAATACTAAGTGTTTGAAAGAATGTAGAACTGGAACTCTCATTGTCTGCTGTGGAGAAATAAATTGTGACTATGATTTAGGTTGTAGTATGTATAAAGTCTCAATGCAGATATATCCTATTATGAGGAAATTTGCTGCCATATATATATATTCAAAGGAAATATGAATATACATTCATCAAAAAATATGACCATGATAGTCCTAGGAACACTCTTCATAACTGCTATAGACTAGAACAACATAGATATCCTTTGACAGTACAATAATTTAATGAATGAATAAATATGTAAATATTAATATGCAACAGATTAAAATCCTTTAAAGCAATGAATATTAACAAATTACTGCTATCAAACACAGTAAGCATGAATCTCCTAAACATAAATGAACTTCAGTGAAAGAAGCCAAACGCAATAGGGCACATATGTTATGATGCCATTTAGATAAAATTCAACAACAGGCAAAACAAGTCTGTGGTGAGTAAATCGAATGGTTGAAATGATCCTGACTTTTGAAGACACTGTTCCATTGTCTTCAGTGTTCTTATATTGCTGTTGAAATAGCTGTTAAAATAGGACAGATGGGGTAGCTTCTGACTACTGATATTCTATATCCAGAACTGGGTGATAATAACACAATTGTGTTCTCTTTATGTAAATTTATTGAGTTGGCTACTTAGGATTTGTGTACATTTTAAGGTATATTTTATTTTATATTCTTAAGTATTATAGCCAAATATAACTGATGCAATTAAAAACCCAGATTTCTTTCTCTCTCCATATATATACCATTATTGTGAACCTGGAAATTAATTCCATAACAATTTTTATACTCTTGTTTTATATTGACAAATAGGTATAGACCTAAAAATAATATGTAGTGCGTTTTGAGTTTCTAAAAACATTTTCTATAAGTGCATGAAACTGTATGTGTAATTTATTAATATTTTATTCAATATATTTTGAAATGTATTCATATACATGTATTTACATATTCTTTATTCATTTTAATTACTGATAATTTTTCATTGGTAAAATATACCATAATGTATTTATCTCTTTTCTTGTAGATATTTAGGTTGTTTCCAATGTTTCCTTACCTATATGGTATTGCAATACATATTCTTGAACATATGTATCCATAGATTTCCCATTATAAACATCCTGAGGCTAGAAATCCTGGGTCATAGGCTACTGTATAAAATTTTTCAGACTTTATGAATTATCTCCAAATACATTATTCCAAGTCACATATTTTGAAATACTTAAGTGAAATGGTTATGATCCCCATCCCTAATATTCAGAAGTATATTCTTCATCAGAGGTCCTTTCTCTAAGTAATTTATTGGATAAAGAGAATAATTACATAATTGGTTGGTAAATTTTTCATTCATCTTGCACTCCTACTTTGAGTTACTTCTCCCATAGTTTATTGGCCCTACTCTGTCCTGGAGACCACAATTCCAGAACTACTAACCAATGAACATTTCCTCAGACCTCATTATCCTTTTCAGAGCTTTCCTGTACTGTGCCTCAAGTCATATTTTCCTAAAGACATTCCACCAGAAATTATTGTGAGGAAATTTCTCTCTCACTCAGTCCCAAATGCATCATATTTCTAGAGACAAACATATCAGTCCCAAATGCATTACATTTCTAGAGGCAAACATATTCCAGAACAGTTGGTAACAGGTACAGTTACCATCTTGGCCTAGATCCTTATTAAGTAATTATAATGTATTCTGATATGGTTCCCATGGCCTGACCTAATAAATATTTTTTATAGTTATCTTGTTATAAAGATATTTAGTTAATTAGTTTATGAAAGAATAAAATGAGAAAGGAATCACCTGCTAAATACATATATGTGTATATATATATATATTTTTTTTCCCCTTTCTAAACAAACTATCATATTTCTCTGATCACTACAAAAAGTGTTTGACCATGTGTGGTAGGCAGAATAATGCCCCCACACCACCCCACCCCACAAATGCCCACATTTTAGTCCCTGGAACCTATGAATACATTACCTTTTAAGGCAAAGGGTTTTTGCAATTGTGAGTATATTAAGGACCATGAGATAGGGAGATTGTTCTGAATTATCTGGGTGGGCATAACATAATCACAAGAGTACTTGCAAGTAAAAAAGCAAGGCAGATGAGTCAGAATCAGAGAAGCAAATGTGACAAGAGTAATATGATTGCTGACTTTAAAGAAGGGAAAGACCATGAGGCAAGCAGTCTGGTAGCCTCTACAAGCTGGAAAATAAAGGAAACTGATTTTCTCTTGGAGCCTTCAGAAGAAGCACAGATCTTGTCAATATCTTGGTTTTAGCCCAGGGAGACATTTCAGAATTCGGACCTCCAGAATTCTAAACTAATTAATTTGGGTTATTTTAGGTTAACAAACTTGTAATTTGTTACAGTTAGCAATATGAAACTAATACACTGTGTCTGCATTTCATGGATTTTATGTGTATATTTATTTTTATGTATTTTGCCCAATATTCACATTTTTATTCAATACCAGAACATGTTCAAGTATTACTTCTTTTTATGATGCTTATTACATTGTCACAATCTGCTTCATATCATATAAATATGCTTTCATTTTGTTTCATGGATTTTCTTTTGTTTTTTATTAAGTTTTTGTTACTGCTTTTAAATCCTATATAATTTTTTAAATTTTTTACAGGAATGTGTTTAGATTTTACTCCAATTATTAAATTTTTCTTTATCTCAAGGATAAATATAAATGACTATAGATATGATTATATAATTTTACATAAATGGATGAATACCAGCCATATTGTTGCTATTCATGGTCCTTTTAAAGCAGCTTTGGTATATTTTATTTTATTTTACTATTTTATTTGTCTTCTACTATATCCTGGTAATCCAGTGACAACCTAATATTTATCCTTTCATATTTACCTCATACTCATATCACCATATACATATACAATCTCGCACAGATGTATAGCCTTTTCATCAATATTTTACATAGTTTCTTGTATGCTGTTTATTCTGTATCTTGCCATTTTCTAATTCCCATAAGCTCTAAGAACTGTTGCTCTCATTCAGTGATTAATGATTGACTTCATCAGTTCACTCAGATTCTTGGTCCTGAAGTGTGACTTTCTCAACACTTTTGGATCTCTTGCCCCATGAAAATGCCCAAGATTCAGTCTCTGTGATCATGAGATTGTGTATCTTCCCAACATCCTCCATCCCCCGGAGATGATAATATCCATTTCCATGTACTATTTGGCAGTAGTAATTTTTTTCCACTGCTTTTTCCATAGAAACACTCTATATAAGGCTCCAACTTCAATCAAGGATTCCAATTCTAGTCTACCAAATCAAATGGATCACTTTTTTTTTTTTAATGGATCACTTTTAGCCATTCTGATCTTGTAGGATCAAACTTCCAGCAGTCACTGCCTGATCCTGGATCCAGAAACCAGATTTGCAAATATAGTCTTGTTACTCCCTCCAAAATTCTTCCTTTTCCCCCCCATCTATGGGGCTATATGTCTTCTTCAAGCTGGCCTCACTTTTTAAATTCCTTTCTTTTTTATATTTTATTTATTGTTGAACTATGGTCAAAGCAGAAAGTGTGCATGAAAGAATAATCTCTGTGCTGGCATGACTGGGAACTTCTTTTTCTGATTGTTACTTCCCCCCTCTTTTGTAACATTTTAAATCTTTTCTTTGTTTTCATGGTTCTGCAGTTTTATATTTTTGTTCTATGGTGCATGATTTTGTTATTCTTTGAACTGGTTATTCTTTGGACTGTAGTAATTTTAAGATCTGTTTCCTTCAGTTTGAAGTAACATGGCTGTTCTATTCATTTCTTATTTTTCTTTCTATCATTTTTCTTGCTCTATCTTTCTAGAATTTTCATTAGTTGAAATTTGTATTTTCTTGATTAATACAATTATCTTGTCTTTCATGATCTCATTAGTGTAAGATGAATGCTCTTTTTGTAGTATATGCTTCCTGTTTTATATATATAGGATCTTCTCATTTCTTAATTGAATTAATATTTTTAAAACCTTTAGAACAATGCTTGCCACAGGGTAAGCAACTTGTGTTTGTCAAATAAATAAATAAAGTTTGAAAAGTATATTGGTTTTAAAAAATATACTTCTTTTTTATATGCTCTCTTAGTTTCTTCTCAGTTAATTTTATTGATTTTCTTTCCTTTTTTCTCCTTCCCACTATCCCTCTCTTTTCCCTCTCTTTCTCTGTGTCTCTTTCCTTCTTTTTCTTTCTTTTTTTTTCACTTTCTTTTCAAAAGACATCCTAAAATACTGGCACACTTTGTCTAATAATATTGAAGACTATAAAACTAAAAAAAAATGGAATAGCAAGATTCATTAACAAGGTAAATGAGTTGCAGAAGAATTTTACTTGGAGAACTTTAAAGTGTCAATATTTTTACTTTTGTTTTCTTGAGGCTATTTACATTTAGTAAATGTAAATCTTTAATGAGAAAGACTAAGTTATCTTGTCTGGGCAGAGACAGTGAAGTGTGGAGGCAGGTTTATGAAAGTCTTGGGGTATCATTGTTTAGGAAGCACATGTTAATTGCATACTGTTCTTTATACTAGAATAGTGTAATGAAGCTACCATTCTTTACACTAGAACCTAAGGAGAGTGCTATTCTTTTGTTCCAAAATCTTCAGAGGTAGAAATGTCTATCATTTTCTGGAATTAGACAATGGTTGTTACCTGCATCCTCAAGATAGAACTAGTAGCTAGATAAGGTATTTTTATTAAATGGACTTTGAACCAGTACTTTAATTTTAAATGCTTAGCGCCATCATCTTCTTTTATACAACTTCATGAGCTTTTATCTTTTCTTTATACTTAAGCAGCTCTACAGGATTTTTTGTTTTGTTTTGTTTAAATTCAAGTTAGTTAACTTGTAGTGTATTATTAATTTGGGGGTAGAATTTAGTGTTTCATCAGTTGCATATAACACCCAATGCTGATTACATCAAGTACCCTCTTTAATGTTCATCATTCAGTTACCCCATCCCCCCCCAACCTCCCCTCCACCAACCCTCAGTTTGTTCTCTATAATTAAGAGTCTCTTATGGTTTGTCTCCTTTGTTTTTATCCTATTTTATTTTTCCTTCCTCTTCCCTATGCTCATCAATTTTGTTTTTTAAATTCCATACATGAGTGAAATTGTGTCTTCTGCCAACCACATAAGCCTGATTTTTTTCAATATGTAGGTTTTCTAAGGGTCCCTGGTTGGCTCAGTTGGTTAAGTGTCTGCCCTCAGCTCAGCTCATGATCCCTGAGTCATGGGATCAAGCCCTGTATAAGGCTCCCTGCTCATTGGAGAACTGGCTTCTCCCTCTCCCCCTGCCTGCCACTCCCTCAGCTTATGCTCTCAATATTTCTCTCTTGCTCTGGCAAATAAATAAAATCTTTAAAAAAATACGTAGATTTTCTACTCAGATACCACTTCTCCATTTGTGTTTCAAAAAATGTGTTGTGGGGCACCTGGGTGGCTCAGTGGGTTAAGCCTCTGCCTTTGGCTCAGCTCGTGATCCCAGGGTCCTGGGATCAAGCCCCACATTGGGTTTCTCTGCTCAGTGGGGAGCTTGATTCCTCCTCTCTCTCTGCCTGCCTCTCTGCCTACTTGTGATCTCTCTGTCAAATAAATAAATCTTTTAAAAAAATAAACAATGTGTTCTTTTATTTCTAGTTTATTCTTTCTGCATTCTCTTTGTCCTTTAGGTTTATGTTATTTATCCCTTTGCTAAGATTTTAACATGCTTTTACTATAAGCAGACCTTATGTTTATGTTCAGTTTGTCAAAAATTTACATTAATACTATTGGACCAATTAAAATAATTCTTGTACAGAATTAAAAGAGCTTATGGGGACCAGGTAAGTATGAACCTATAGAATTGTAGAGACATCATATATATGTCTCTGAACAAATATTACTGAAACATAGGACCTGGACTAAAAGAGCAAGACTTAATAGTTAATTTAAAATTATATGTGTAGCTAATGAGAACGCTCCAGAGAAATGTACCTAACTCCAGACATGTTTTAACATTGGTGAAGAGACGGGAGTGTGACGTTGGAGACCACTTCTCTAGGTTGTAGAACAGGAGACATTGGACTTATCTATCGCCTGGAGAAATATATTTATATTCTAAAGGACTAGAGCAAGCACCCGAGATTGTATCTAAGGAACAGAGTTTTTCCTCCTCCTTTCAAGAAGAGGAGGGAATAATATGTGTACAAATGCCCAGATTTAGATTCTTTTTTTCAGCATTCCTTGCCTACAGACTCCTTGCATTCTCTCTGTATCACCCTAGGGATGAGAAATTGGGGAACCACACATTTGGTACTTGTGGTAAAGTAAATAATAACTCTGGTGAGAACCTCATATAGGCATTCAGGATAACAATGATAAAAATAGGTATTAAAAACATATATATATATATATATTATACACACACACACACACAAAGATTGTGAATGAACAACATATATAGTACAGTGTTTATTTTATACTTGCTATACCTCTAGAGATCCAAAAAAATATAAAAATGTAGAGAGGATCTCCTTTTATATTTTACATTTTTTTCCCTATAGGTAACAGAATAACTTAGCCTCTTGCAGGATGAACAACCTATATTTTTGTACTCCTGGCTTAAGGAGCTACCCAAAGATTTTCGCTGAGACTGTAGTCCAAGCTTAATGGAGCTGTTGTTATGTTCCTTGGCAAAATTTTCCAAAGTAGATTTCCAATAGGGAATTGTAACTTACAAGGGAAAAATAAAACAAATAATTATAAGACAGCAGTATATTTCCACTACTTTATGGCATTTTCTTTATGGTTTCTTCTAATGGGAGGTGATCTTTTTTGTTGTATTTTTCCATTTTTTAAGGAGGGAATTTAAGCTGCTTTATTTTTACATCCCTCAGAGTGTATTTACTACATATTCAATAAATGTGTATTGAATGAAATTACTTGAAAATTTTGTAGAATTCCCACCCCCTATGAATATATATATCACTAAACTTGTGTAATTTAAGATTTCTTATTTGTAAAAATAAATAATACTGCTTTTTATTCAGAATTTTTAAAAAGACCTCTACTTACATAGGATGCCGCTTTGGGATTTGATTAGAAATTATGGAGGAGTAAGGGTGAGAGAAAATTAAGGGTTTGTGGATTTGTAATGTATTTAAAATTACCAGTGTACATCTCTCACTCTCAGTGAGTTTTAGCTCTCCGTTGAAATGCAAACACTGGATTTAATTTTAGGCCTGGGGTGGCCAATAAATTTAACACTTTTCCTAAATCCATTGAAATGGTTTTGGTGTTTCTCATGGTATTTTATAGTTCCTACTCAGAGGTGGCCTTACACTAGGGACTGCAAAAGGCCATTTGCGTGTCTGTGTGTGTGTGTGTATGTGTGTGCTTAGAAATAACAGGATATATTTTACTTCAATGGAACTGAAGCAATGTTCCATAGCATAAGATATGATATTAGAATCTTTGTTCATGCCTTATAAAATTTAAATATTTCTTCTAAGGTTGCCTGTAGATATCTAGTTTTCTATGTGTATCTGAATTCATTTGCCCCAGAAGGTAACAACATCATGTGTCATATAATTATCCATTGTTTATTGGTTTCAGGTAGATGTTAAACTAACTCAACTTTGAGTGTGATTTCTCTGCATCTTTGAGGACTAGTGAAAAATTCATTCCTAGATTATTAAGTTTTCCTCCAGAACTATCTGGAAGTTACAGATTGTCACACACTGTCAGAATACTGATTGGCTACCCTAGTTTATCTGAGTATGCCTGGAGATGCAGTGTTTCTCAGACTTTCACACCGAACTTGAAGCCAGGGAATATTGGCAAGATCAGACACTTGAGTGCTTAGGTTCCACCCTCCTGTGGCACCACTCACAGAGCTGCTGCGAGGCCATTCCAACTCTCCAAAGACCCCATACTAAATGCTTAGCAAGTTCCCACTCTTCAAGTTTGGAGAATCTTTGTCTCTTCATTCCTGCTCCTCTAAAAATCACTCCTAGTTTTGCTTTTACTCTTTGAAGTTTCTACTATATTTAGTTTAGTCATTTTTAGCTTTTTACAAATTATAGGAAGAACCATTGACTTGAACCAGCTTCTGATTCTAGAACACCAACATTCCCTCAGAAAAAAAAAAAAAATGCAAATTTACAACTAACTTATTGGAAGAGGGACTCTAAAATATTAAATGCAAAGACACTGAATAAATTATTTTCCTTCATTTATATTCACCAAATTAGTCTTTATTTTGTAGTGTATAAATTATTTATTTATTTTACAGATCTCTCATGGAGTGAAGTCACAGAGTTGCCTAATAAAAAAAACACAAACCTTTAATGCTATCAGACAAAAAACATTTATTTTTAATATTAAAGTTTGTTGTTTTTTGTGTTGGTGAATAAAAGGGACACTATTTCATGCCCAGGAATATTGTATAGTTTGAGCAAATACTTTGTGCACTTATGTTGCTTCCAGTAACATTAAGGGAGTGGGGAAAACTTAACTGCTCATTTCTAATCCAATTCTTGCTTCCTGTACTTTAACTTCATGAATGATATTTCTCAAATAAATGATATCTACTTTTCTAAAAGAGAGCCCTGTAATTCCATTTGAAAGCAATAACAACACAAATTTCCTTTCTTTTCACAACTTATATGATTTGAAATAAAGGGAACCGTTTAGAGCTTTTACTACACCATTAAGGTCTGCATTTAAAACACTGAAAAATCAGTCATGAAGAAATTATGCATTGGCCATGAGATATAATGAAATACTTCCAGATCATGATTTTTCCATATGTATATGAAATTTCTATATATATTTTTCCATATGTATATTCTAGTATAATATATATTGTCAATCATTTAATTTGGTCTTAATTTTCATCATTTCTTATGAAAAAAGTATACATACCTAAATGATAGATCATTTAAAAATATTTAGGAACATTACTAGCAATAGCTAAGAGAGTATTTGGATTAGAGTCATGTTTCAGATTTATTTCTATTACTTACTAGCAAAGACATGGATTTGCTTATAATTCCTCAAATATTAACTAGCAGTATTTTTCTCTCTTACAGGGAAGGAAGAAGAAGGGAGTTGGAGGAAGGAGTGAGAAATAGAACAAAAGCCAAATTTGGAAAGCAAATGTACCATGACTCACAAAACGAATAGACTGAACAAACAATGCAACATAACTTGAGTTAAAAATTTTTAAAAAGCAACTTTCTAAGGCCATATTTTCCAGGATAAGAGCATAGACTGATTTAACCATAACATTAGATTCATGGTCCAAGGATAAATTCACCACCTTTTAAGCAAATTATCCATTTTAATAAATATCGCTAATTCTGCCCAACTTCCCCTTTGAGACATTCCTGAGATTCTGGAAAGGTTGTACTCTGCCTAGAAATTTTAATAAAGCCAGCTTTGCTTGATCAATCAGTTTTTCTGGTGATCTTAATAAAAAAACTTCAATTGGAAAAAAAAAATAAATAACAGGAGTGACAGAAAGACTTTGAGAGTATGAGTTCTTTACAAGACAAGCAGTATATATCACAGGTGGAAAAATAAATAAAAACAACAAAAGGAAAATAGCTATAGAAATTTGTGTGAATTATAGTCTTTTTTTTTCGAAATAGTACCCTAAGAATGACCTCTTTTTTTTAATTTTTTTTAAGATTTTATTTATTTATTTGACAGAGACCACAAGTAGGCAGAGAGTCAGGCAGAGAGAGGAGGAAGCAGTCTCCCTGCCGAGCAGAGAGCCCTGGGATCATGACCTGAGCTGAAGGCAGAAGGCCCCAACCCACTGAGCCACCCAGGCACCCCTCTAAGAATGACCTCTTAAAGAGTGTAAAGAAACAGGAAACAGTAGGTGCCTGGGTGCTTTGTGGGTAAGCCTTTGCCTTCAGCTCAGGTCATGATCTCAGGGTCATGGGATTGAAGCCCACATCGGGCTCTCTGCTCAGCAGGGAGCCAGCTTTCCCCTCTCTCTCTGCCTCTCTGCCTACTTGCAATCACTCTCTGTGTCAAATAAATAAAATCTTAAAAAAACAAAAATTGGAAAAAGTAACCCAAAGGGACAAAGTGTGAAAAACTAAAGGAGGAAGAAAAACCAAATATGAAAGACATACATGAAAATGAGATAACAGGTCACATTTTTAAAGCTGTTTTGACTAGTTTGTCTTTTTCATTACTACCTGCTTAGTCAGTTCCTTCAGAGGTGCAAGAAAAACAGAAAACCATGAAGGTATTTTCCCAGCAAAAAAGTAAGTGATTACTAATTCAACTGAGATAAATCTCAGTGTTTATATTGCATTAATCTGAACTCAAAGAAATAAAGCATCTGATATGATTTCAGATATATGAGATAAAATGCATGTATTTTGGAGATTGTTTCAGGTGCAGAAGATACAAGGCATCTGGAAGGGTGACCTAAAGCTAATGATCAATACACAATTCTTCTTTAGGAAGAGTAGATGTTGAACATATAATCATTTTCATTTAAAAATAACTTCAACAGTTCCAATAAAGGTAGCAGATAGAAGTCAGGTTTTTGAATAAGACATAATAAAATGTTATTATTTATTGAGTATATACCAAGCAATGTTCAAGGAGCTTTATATTGTACCACATTTAATCCTGCATAACATAGGTAGTATTATTGCCATTTTATAGATGAGAGAACTGAGATATTGGTAGACTTAAGTATTGCTCATTAATTATGTTACTCTGAATGCAAAATTGAAGCTCTTTCATTTACTCCAAGCTACTTCAATGTATGTAAGCGTACAAATGGAAAGTAAGCTTAACCCTTCTCAATTATTATTATTATTATTATTATTATTATTTTAATTTTTGGAGTTAAAATCAGTATTGGACTCATTGGAATCAGACAAACTTATGCTATAATTATTGTAAAGCTCTTAAAATGGAAAATGTTATTTTTGTTATTTTTAAGAGAATATGAAACAAATAGTATATACTTGCATGAAGACTGTCCTGAAGCATTTCATAATCAAAGGAATGATAGTTAGGGTGCCAGGGTGGCTCAGTGGGTTAAGCCTCTGCCTTTGGCTCAGGTCATGATCCTGGGGTCCTGGGATCAAGCCCTGAATCGGGCTCTCTGCTTAGCAGGAAGCTTGCTTCCCCCTCTCTCTCTGCCTGCCTCTTTGCCTATTTGTGATCTCTCTCTGTCAAATAAATAAATAAAATCTTTAAAATAAATAAAAATAAAATAAAATAAAATAAAAGGAATGATAGTATAGCTTGTCTTATTTTCATTCTGAGACTACTAGTACTATCACTTCTATTACTACCACATTATCACTACTATGACCAAACCCATTAGCACTAAAAAAAAAAAAAAATAATAATTTAATTTAATTAGTTAACTAATTAGTTCATTTAACTATTTAATATAAACTAAAAAAATCTGTGTGAGACTGTGTCTTATATGTTTTATATACATTATCACATAATAGTTTTTAATAATTTAAGAAATTGTCCTTACTATCATTTTGTGGGAAACAGATGAAACTCAGAATTTACTTAATTCCTCAGAAAATACAGGAGGTGAGAGGCAGTCTTAAAGTTAGGAGTCAATTTAATTTTTCCACAGACTCCAAGCTATTCAGCATTGCTCTTTTTCTCTTTATATGTCACTTCACTCTTAGAATTGCATTTTTATGTATAATTTTATATACACCTTACATACAGTTATCCTCAGTTTAATTTTTACAGTAAGAATTAAATGGGCAAGTCAGAAGTTAATCTTATTTTCATTTTTGTTTTATTTTTATTTATTTATTTTTTTATTTTTTTTTTTATTTTATTTTTATTTTTTTTTTTTTAATTTTTTATTTCTTATAAACATATATTTTTATCCCCAGGGGTACAGGTCTGTGAATCACCAGGTTTACACACTTCACAGCACTTTAAATGTGTTTTATTTTTATTTGTTTTCATAATAATCCATCATTTGTTTATTTTCTTTTTATTATTTTGTGTTTTATTAATTTAATTTTATTATATTTCCTTTCAGTGTTTCAGAATTCATTGTTTAAACACCACACCTAGTGCTCAATGCAAAAGGTGCCTTTCATAATACCCACCACCAGTCTCACCACACACCCCATCCCCCTCCCCTCCAAAACCCAGAGTTTGTTTCTGAGTCCACAGTCTCTCATCATTTGTCTCCCCCTCCAATTTCCTCCAACTCACTTCTTTCCATCACCCAATGTTCTCCATGATTTTCCTTATGTTCCACAAGTAAGTGAAACCATTAGATAATTGACTCTTTCTGCTTGACTTATTTTACTCAGCATAATCAATTTAATTTTTCCACAGACTCCAAGATCTTGACTTATTTTACTCAGCATAATCTCAGTCCCATCCATGCTGATACAAAAGTCAGGTATTCATCCTTTCTGATGGAGGCATAATACTCCATTGTATATATGGACCATATCTTTATTAATTTGCCCATTGAAGGGCATCTTGCTTCTTTTCACAGTTTGGCTGTTGTGGCCTTTGCTGCTATGAACATTGGGGTACAGATGGCCCTTCTTTTCACTACATCTCTATCCTTGGGGTAAATACCCAGTAGTGCAATTGCAAGGCCATAGGGAAGCTCTATTTTTAATTTCTTAAGGAATCTCCACAGTTTTCCAAAGTGACTACGCCAACTTGCATTCCCACCAACAGTGTAAGAGGGTTCCCTTTTCTCCACGTCCTCTCCAACATTTGTTTACTACCTTGTTAATTTTGGCCATTCTAACTAGTGTAAGGTGGTATCTCAATGTGGTTTTGATTTGAATCTCTCTGATGGCTAATGATGATGAACATTTTTTCATGTGTCTGTTAGCCATTTGTATGTCTTCTTTGGAGAAGTGTCTGTTCATGTCTTCTGCTCATTTTTTGATGTGACTATCTGTTTCATGTGTGTTGAGTTTGAGGAGTTCTTTATAGATCTTGGATACTGCCCTTTGTCTGTACTGTCATTTGTGAACATCTTCTCCCATTCCATGGGTTGCCTAGTTTTCTTGATTGTTTCCTTTGCTGTGCAGAAGCTTTTGATCTTGATGAAGTCCCAAAAGTTCATTTTCACGTTACTGCCTATGTTCTTCTCTAGGATTTTGATAGATTCCTGCTTCACATTGAGGTCTTTTACCCATTTTCATGTTATCTTTGAATATGATGTAAGAGAATGGTCAAGTTCCATTCTTCTACACATAGCTGTCCAATTTTCCCAGCACCATATGTTGAAGAGACTGTTCTTTTTTTTTTTTTTCACTGTATATTTTTTTCTGCTTTGTCAAAGATCATTTGACCACAGAGTTGAGGGTCCATATCTGGCTTCTCTACTCTGTTCTGATGATCTATGTGTCTGTTTTTGTGCCAGTACCATGCTGTCTTGGTGATCATAGCTTTGTAGTAAAATTTGATATCAGGCAAGGTGATTCCCCCAACTTTGTTTTTCTTTTTCAACATTTCCTTAGCAATGCGGGGTCTCTTCTGGTTCCATACAAATTTTATGATTGTTGGTTGCAGCTCTTTGAAAAATGCAAGTGCAATTTTGATCAGGATGGCATTGAAAGTATAGATTGCTCTAGGCGGTATAGACATCTTAACAATGTTTATTCTTCTGATCCATAAGCATGGAATGATCTTCCATCTTTTTGTGCCTTCTTCAATTTCTTTCATGAGTGTTCTGTAGTTCCTTGAATACAGGTCCTTTACCTCTTTGGTTAGGTTTCTTTCCAGGTGTCTTATACTTCTTGATGCTGTAGTAAATGAAATCAATTCACCAATTTCTCTTTCTGTATTTTCATTGTTAGTGTATAAGAAATCAACTGATTTCTGTATATTGACTTTGTATCCTGCCACATTACTGAATTGCTGTATGAGTTCTAGTAGTTTTGGGGTGGGGTCTATTGGGTTTTCCATATAAAGAATCATGTTGTCTGTGAAGAGAGAGTTTGAATTCTTCATTGCCAATTTGAATACCTTTTATTTCCTTTTTGTTTTCTGATTGCTGTTGTTAGGACTTCTAGTACTATGTTGAACAAGAGTGGTGAGAGTGGGCATCCTTGTCATGTTCCTGAACTCAAAGGGAAGGCTGTCAGCTTTTCCCCATTAAAAATGATATTCACTGTGTTTTTTTCATAGATAGATTTTATGAAGTTGAGGAATGTTCCCTCTATCCCTATACTTTGAGTCGTTTTAATCAGGAACAGATGCTGTGTCTTGTCAAATGTTTTTTATGCATCATTTGAGAGGACTATGTGGTTCTTCTCTCTTCTCTTATTGATTTGTTCTATCACATTGATTGATTTGAGAAAGTTGAATCACCCTTGTATCCCAGGGATAAATCCCACCTGGTCATGGTGGATAATCTTTTTAATGTGCTGTTGGATCCTATTAACTAGGGCCTTGTTGAGAATCTTAGCATCCATACTCATCAGGGATATTGGTCTGAAATTCTCTTTTTGATGGGGTCTTTGCCTCATTTGGGAATCAGGGTAATGCTGCCTCATAGAAAGAGTCTGGAAGTTTTCCTTCTGTTTGTATTTTTTTAAAACAGCTTCCGGAGAATAGGTGTTTTCTCTTTGAATGTTTGGTAGAAATCTCCAGTGAATCCGTAAGGTTCTGGGCTCTTGTTTTTTGGGAGGTTTTTTGATCAGTGCTTCACTCTTGTTACTAGATATTGGTCTATTCAGGTTGTCAATTTATTCTTGATTCAGTTTCAGAAGTTTATAGATTTCCAGAAGTTTATAGGTTTCCATTGCACCTAGGTTGCTTTTTGACTTATTAACATATATCTGTTTTATAATAATTTCTCATGGTTGTTCCTATTTCCTTGGTGTTAGTCGTGATCTATCACTTTTCATTCATAATTTTATGAATTTGGGTCTTCCTCTTTTCTTTTGAATAAGTTTTGGCAATGGTTTATTGATCTTCTTCATTCTTTCAAAAAACCAGCTCCTAGTTTCATAGAGTGTTCTACTCTATCTTTAGTTTATATCTCATTGATCTCTACTCTAATCTTGATTATTTCCCTTCTTGTGTTTGGGGTTGGCTTAATTTGTTGTTGATTCTCCAGTTCTTTAAGGTGTAAAGAGAGCTAGTGTTTTCTGGATTTTTTTTTTCTTTTTTGAGTGAGGCTTGGATGGCTATGTATTTCCGCCTTAGGACTGCCTTTGATGTATCCCATAGGTTTTGGACTGACGTGTCTTCATTCTCATTGGTTTCCATGAATTGTTTAAGTTCTTCTTTGATTTCCTAGCTGTTCCAAATATTTTTAAGCAAGGTGGTCTTTAGTTTCCAAGGGTTTGAATTCTGAAAACTTTTTTCTTGTGGTTGAGTTTCAGTTTCAAAGCATTGTGTTCTGAGAATATGCAGGGTACAACCTCATACTTTTTGTATCAGTTGAGCCCTGATTTGTGACCCAGTATGTGGTCTATTATGGAGATAGTTCCATGAGTGCTCAAGAAGAATGAGTATTCTGCTGTTTTAGGGTGGAATGTATATATAATATATATATATATTCCATCCGGTCCAATTTGTCATTCAGAGCTCTTGTTTCTTTATTGATTTTTCTGCTTGGATAATCTGTCTGTTACTGAGAATAGTGTGTTAAGATCCCCTACTATTAATGTATTCATATCAATATGACTATCTTGATTAACAGTTGGTTTATGTAGTTGGATACTCCCATATTAGGGTCATAAATATTTACAATTTTTAGATCATCTTGGTGGGTAGACCCTTTAAGAATGATGTAGTGTCCCTTATTTATGACTACAGTCTTTAATTTAAAATCTAATTTATCTGATATGAGAATCACTGCCCCAGCTTTCTTTTGAGGCTCATTGGCATGAAAGATGCTTCTCCATCCCTTCACTTTCAGTCTGGCTATATCTTTAGGTTCAAAATGGGTCTTGTAGACAACATAGGGACGGGTCCTTTCATTTTATCCAATCTGCATCCTTGTGCCATTTTATGGGAGCATTAAGGCTGTTCAAGTTGAGAGTGATTATTGAAAGATACGTTTTTATTAACATCATGTTGCCTGCGCGGTCCTTGTTTCTATAGAGTGCCTCTGGTAAATCTCTGTTCTATGACACTCTTGTGTTCCTTCTTCTTTTATAGAATCCCCCCTTAATATCTCTTGTAGTGCCACCTTGATGGTCACATACTCTTTTAAACCTTGCCAGTCTTGGAAACTCTTTATCTCTCCATCCATTTTGAATGTCAGCCTTGCGGTATAGAGTATTCTTGTCTGCATGTTCTTCTCATTTAGTCCCTGAATATGTCTTGCCAGCCCTTTCTGGCTTGCCAGGTTTCTGTGGACAGACCTGAGGTTATTCTGATGGACCTTCCTCTGTACATAAGGAATCTCTTCCCCCTAGCTCCTCTCAAGAGCTCCTGTCTAAAATTATGATTCATCAGTTTTACAATCAGATATATCAAGGTCTTTCTAGATTCTATGATCTTGGGGGAGTGTTCTTTCTACCTCTAGGATAGGAATGCTGGTTCCATTCCCCAGATTGGGAAAATTTTCAGAGAATTTGTTCAACTATATCTTCTAGTCTTCTTTATTTCTCATCCCCCTCAGGGATCCCAATAATTCTGACATTGGAACGTTTCATGGCATCATTTATTTCCCTAATTCTGTTTTCATGGTTTCCAACCTGTTTGTTCCAGGCCTCCTCCTGATATTTTTTCCTCTATCATTTTGTCTTCTGGATCACTAATTATATCTTCTACCTCGGTTACCCTAGCTGTTAGAGAATTTTGGCTAGATTGGACCTCACTGATAGCATTTTTAACTTCTTCCTGGGCATCTTTCACTTTTGCCCTAATTGATTCCATGTTGTTGTTAATAGTTTTCTCCAACCTAGCTATTTCCTGGATAATTGTTACCCTGAGTTCCCTTTCCTACATACTGTTTATGTCTATATCCAGTAGCTCTGATGGAGAATGCACAGTTTCTGAATTTTCTTCTCTTGGGCATTCCTCCTTCTAGTCATTGGTGAGAGGTGGTTGAGGGAATGTGTAGCTGAATATATCAACCGTGATCCATGCAAGGTGCACCCTGGAACGTTTCTAAGCAATTGGAAGTCGCCACCAAAAAGAAAGCAAAAAGAAAAAAAAGAAGATAAAGAGACAGAAATGAAGAAGAAGAAGAAGAAGAAGAAGAAGAAGAAGAAGAAGAAGAAGAAGGGGAGGAGGAGGAGGAGGAGGAGGAGGAGGAGGAGGAGGAGGAAAGAAAAGAAAAAGAAATGAAAGGAAAGAAAAGAAAAGGAAAGATAGACAAGAAAAGACAAGACAAGACAAGACCCAGCCAGAATAGGCCCCAAAGGGAAGATTTATAAGGTATACAAACAAAAGTGGACAAACAAAAGACCAACAAAAGTAAAAGACAAGAATAAAAAAAAATTAGTCAAGCCAAAATGAACTCCAAGTACAAGATTTGTATAATACCAGAACAAAAACAAATACAAAATACACAGAAACACTGACAGAAGAAAAAGATGGGAGGGTGGTTATAACTCCTCAGTGTGGGCCAGGAAGATTATTTTGATTTTTCCTGGGTGTATCTTAATTTCTTTTTTAAAGGACTAAACTTTCCAGAGATAAAGGGAGATTAAAACTGGTTTATATATACGGGTAGTATTGATTAGGGAAAGAGAATTACCTTGAATCTTATCTTTATATGTATATTAAAGAAAAAAATAGAAAAGCACAGGTGTATGTTATGAAAAAATTTCAAGTTAAAAGGTTATTATGGAGTTTGTTGAATTGAACCTCTCATAGTAATGGTAAACAGGTAAAAAAATTTAAAAGAGAAAGAATAATGAGAACAAATTAAAAATAAAAGTTTTATCTACAAAATATGCATATTTTAGGGCAATACTGGGAGCTTAATATCTTCTTTTCCCCTGATATTGGGGTTTTACAGTTTTATGGGAACCCTATGGTGGTTGTCCTCTCATTCTTTTGGCTGGATTTCTAGGGGAGGGGTCTGCCATGTTGGTTTTCAGTCCGTCTTGCTTGGGTTGAATCCTCCTGCCCCCTATCAAAGGGCTGGGCTCTGTGGAAACTGGTTTTCTAGGCTTTTTTCTCTGAAGGCTTTGGTTCTTTGGCAGCTTTTTTCTGCTTTTTGGAGATTTGGTGGAAAACAAACTGCACCCAAACCTCAGTCTCAGAGAGAAGCCTCAGTCTCTCCCCTCTGGGTGGTCCAGAACACACAGATCCCCCTGCTGCAAACTGTGTTGAGCTGTGCAATCTCCTGTAAGTGTGCCCATCCCCAGCCACTGTCTCAGCAGTTGTTCAAAGCACCCACTTGTCTCTGCACCCCCGTGCTAGTAAAACTGTGAGAAATATTGGTTCAGGGTGCCCACTTACCAGGACTGCTGTCTGAGGTCTAGACTGCCCAACAGATCCTAACCAGAGATAGTGCACTGAGATTATCAAACCTGGGCAGGGAGTGTTCAGATTCTCAGCCAGTCCTAGAGACCACCAGCTATCCCTGGCATGAAGCTCTCTCAGGCGAGGTGGGGAGTGCAGTGCAGGCCCTGGTCACACAGTGCACATATGGAGTGCACAAGGTTGTGGTTTAGAGAGTGCTGGCTGGCATCCTCACCAGACTCTCTCATGCATGCCAGCAGCTCAGGGACCACAGCCTGGAGGCTTCACCGCACTCTCTCTGGCACGGGTGGTTGCTGGCGGTGGCCATCTTGGGTCCCTGGGCTTAGGCCCATGACCATGACTTCCCGATTCCACCAGTTGCCCCTAAAGAACTTTTTCTCTGTTTGAGTGCTTATAACCAGACTCCAAGTTAATGCTGGTCCCCAATCACAGGACATTCTCATATTGGGGTACTACTTTCCAGTGGGTCACTTCTGGTGGCTCCCTCCCCCTTCTGTTTACCCTCCGTTACCAGTCCAATCATTCCCACTCTGCTTTACCTCTCCACTGGAGTCTTCTGCCACATCTGGAAGTGTGTATCTACATTTCCGAACCTTAATTGACAAAGGTGTGCTGAAGCTGGTCCCTACCGAACCCTCATACTTTATTCTGCTACATTGTCCCACTCATTACGTATATTTCAGCCATGTCAGTGTTTCTATTGTTCCTACAGTATGCTGGGTTCATTTCTAGTTTTTGTTCTATGTACTTGCTTTAATTCTTCCTAGAATGATACCCTTCTAATTCTGCCATTTCGGGTAATTATTTTATTATTCTGATGGCCATAAATCCAAAATGGGTCTTACAGGACTAAAATTAAAGTGCCAGAGGTCTGGTTCCTTCTTGAGGCTTCACAGGACAATCTGTCCTTTGGTTTTTTGACTCCTGGTGGAATCTGGCATTCCTTGGCTTGTGACTACATCACTCCAATACTTTCTTCTGTCTTTTCATTGCCTTCTTATCTGTTTTCCAACCTCCCTCTGTATCCTCTTATAAGGACCTCTGTGATTACATTTATGTTTTACCAAGGTAAACAAGGATAATCTTTCCATCTCAAGATCCTTAACTTAGTTACATCTTCAAGGTCTCTTTTGTCATATAAAGTGATTCACAGGACCCAGGATTAGGTTTTTATAGCTGTTATTTAGCCTAAAATAAGAGAATAGAAAAAAAAAATTCTGTGCTATTTGGACTTCTATATTAAAAATAAATTAACAGGAAACTTAGAAGTTTTCAAACAATTCTAATCCATATATGATTGATTACCCATCATAAATATTCTCTAGTTTTTCTTGATGCTAACCTTAAAACTGAACTAACAGATAGAGAGATAATCAACTCCACAAAATATTACTGATAAATGTAGGTATTTTGAAGATTTTTTCATGGATACATAAGAGTTTTTATACTAAATAACAAGAAATTTAATGAAAATTCCATCTATATATTTTTATTACTCCAGAAATAACCCTTTCTTCCATTGCTCACCAGACCTCATTCTTATCCTTGCACTTTCCCAAATCAATCTTTAATATTATTTCTATTTTTTTCTAAACATTATTATATATATTCCAAGTTCTTTCAATTCAAGACTCTCTTGTTCTAATTTCAGAATAGACATATTTAAATATTAATTTGTGTATGATGCTTCTCTCTGTAAATTATGAGAATAAAGATGGGGTAATCATTTTGTTACAACAATGTGTGCTTTTTTATATCATTAAACAAGGTTAAAATATTCTTATAAGAATTCAAATTATGTATATTACCTCTGTGGATTAAAATAAATCAGATTGGATTCTCACTTTTCTCCTAGAGAACTATATCTCAGAAGTATATTGAGACAAAGTTTTACAGAGTTCTACAGAAATAGTTGATAGTTTGCCACTTTTTAAGACTCTCTGGATAAACAGAAATACACATGCACAAACACATTACACACACACACACACACATACACACACACACTAAGGTATATACAAATATTCATTATCTCTTTATAAGTGCTGTGTTCAGTTTTACGAATAGCATCAAGGGGGTGCCTGGGTGGCTCAGTGGGTTAAAGCCTCTGCCTTCAGCTCAGGTCATGGTCTCAGGGTCCTGGGATCGAGCCCCGCATCAGGCTCTCTCTTCAGCAGGGAGCCTGCTTCCTCCCTCTCTCCCTGCCTGCCTCTCTGCCTACTTGTGATCTCTGTCTGTCAAATAAATAAATAAAAACTTGAGACTATCCATGATGGGTAATCATATATGGGTTAGAATAGTTCAGAAACTTCTAAGTTTCTTGTGTACATATTTGATGTGTGTGTGTATATATATACGGATACACACACACACACACATACATATATATATACACACATACATATATATACATATACATATATATAATATATGCAATATATATATTATGTATGTTATTTAATAATATTATATTGTGCCATTATTATAATTATGTTATACATAATATACATATATGTAATTATAATTGTTATAATGTTATATGTTACATGTATTATATATGCTATAGATATATACATTACATAAATATATAATGTACACATAGTGTGTGTGTGTGTGTGTGTAGGTACTTTTATGAGGAATTGACTCATGTGATTATGGAGGCTGAGAAGTCTGAAGACTTCAAGGCCTAAGAGAGTGTAGGCATTCTTCCACACAGAGCCCAAAGGCCTGAGAACCAAAAAAGCCAGTGATGTAAATTCCAATCTCAGTGAAACCCTTTTGGCTAAAGACCCAAGAAGAGCTGATGTTCTAGTTCAAGTTCAAAGACCAGAAAAGACCAGTGTCCTAGTTCAAAGCATGTAGGAAAGGGGAATTCCCTCTTATTCAAGGAAAGATTAACCCTTTTGTTCTATTCAACATTCAGCAGATTGGATGAGGCTTACCTACATAAGGGAGGACAATTTACTTTACTTAATTTACTGACTCAAATGTTACTCTTATCTATAAAGATTCTTATAAACATACTCTGAATAATGTATGACCGAATATGTGGGTACCCTCATGGTCCAGTCAAATTGACACATAAAATCAACCCTCATGGTTGACAAAGAAATTCATACCTAGCCAGGTTATCACACACATATAATGGCAAAATAGAATAATTCTATAAAGGCACATATATAATGGCAAAATAAGAATAACACTAGAAATGCAAGGTTATGAAATACCTTACCACATGCCTTTGCTAAGATACATAAAATAATCAGTAAAGTGTCTTCACTTCAATAAAGTGATAAATACAAATTTAAAACTTTTTCATGATTTGAGGGAGATATTCTATCCCCAAAGTAAGTCACCAGTGAAATTAGAAGAACTTATGGATAGCAGAATAATGGAACTTAACCCAAGCTCCCCACATTTACAAAACACTAAACATGAAGCAAGGGAAAAAAAGAAAACAATTTGTACCTACAATTCATGATTATTAAAACGGACCACGAGATGGACAAAAAAAACTGGTGGCAAAGTAGGAGAAGCCTAGGCTCATCTTGTCCCAAGATGATAACTTCAAATCATCCTGAATACCCAAAAATCACCCTGAAGATTGACAGAACAAATTTCACAACTAATGAGAAAAGAGGCAACATCAAAGAAGGTAGGAAGTGTGGAGATGTGGTTTAGGAAAGAGACAGATCATGTGGGTGCTGTGGAGGAGAGGGACTTGTGGTCATGGAGAAGTCTGAGAGAGTAGAACACAAGGAGAACATTTCCCCAAAGCTCTTGGCTGGGAAAATGAGAAGGGCTGAGTTTTTTGAGTTCTTGTAACCATCGGGACAGATAGCAAACAACTCAGGGGCAGATGGCTATGGAAACAGTGATTTGAAGAACACCTGGAGCACACAGGAATGGAAGAAGGGTGGATATTATTTGCTCTTCTTAGTGCATACTACTGAGAACCAGCATTCACAGAGAAGCCTCTCCAATGACAGAAGAGCTGACCTGTGCCATTTCCATTCCCTACTTCTCAGCATAAAAACAGAGCCACCTTCAAGGAGCATTGTGGAGCCCACACTGGTTGCCTTGCCTCAGTCCAAGAGTGGTGGGCCTCTCCACCAGAAGACCAGCACAAGCCCCAAGCCCCTGCCCTCACCATGTCTCTAAAGCCTAGAGTTTTAAAAGTCAGCAAGTTTGGCTTGGGTTAGAACCTGGCAGTCACTCTTTTGCTCCTGGAGAGAAGACAGACAAAAAACACAAAGGCAGACAATGTTGCAGTAGTGATCTCAACAATGCCTGTAAGACAAGGGAGACTATTCTCTCTTCTCAGAGTGCTTCCCTATTAGACAGCATTCTTGTCTCTGAGAGCAAAGGATCTGACTGGCAACATTTCCCTCATGTGTTTATTCCCCTCAGCATAAACACAGAGTCACCGGTAGGAAGCAGCATAGCACCAACACAGGCTGCCTCACTTAGTTACACCAAGTCACACCCCCAGCACTCTGGTGGAACTGTCCTTCTCAGTCAAGCTTACCTTAATCACAGAGTAGTGGGCCCCTTTCCAAGAAGAAACCCCTGCCTGCACAGCATCTCCTGACCAGAGAAAGAGTTCTTCAGGGCTTCAGTTCTAGTGTAAGTAGTATCAGGTCTCATTTAACAACCAGACCAGAACACACCTAGTTAAAACTCACCAAGGAACACAGTGGCCCCATCTAATGTAATAACATTTCTATTAAGGAGTCCCAGAAGGATAAGAGAGAGAAAAAAGGGGGTAAAAATTTATTTCAGAAAATAATAGCTGAAAACACTCCTAATCTGGAGAAGGAAACAAACATTTAGATCAGTGGACCCAGGGAACTCTCGTCAAAATCAACAAAAGCAGGTCAACAGCAAGACATATTGTAATTAAATTTCTAAACACAGTGCTAAAGAAAAAAAAAAAAAAAGTAGCAAGCCAAAAGGAGTTCTTAACTCACAAGGGTAGACCCATAAGCCTAGCTTCAGATTTCTCCACAGAACCTTGGCAAGCCAGAAGAGAGTGGCATGATATATTCAAAGTGCTGAATGGTAAAAATCTTCAGTCAAGAATATTCTATCCAGCAAGGCTATCATTTATAGTAGAAGGAGAGATAAAGAGTTTCCCAGACAAACAAAAATTAAAGGAATTTCTAAGCATTAAACTAACCTTTCAAGAAATATTAAAGAGGATTCTGAGTGCAAAGGAGTCACCAAAAGTGACAAAGACAAGAAAGTATCAGAGAAAATCTCCAGAAACAATGGCAAAACAAGCAATAAAATCACACTAACTGCATTTCTACCTATAATTACTTTGAATGCAATAGACTAAATGCTCCAATCAAAGACATAGGGTTTCAGAATGGATTAAAAAAAAAATGAACCATCAGTATACTGCCTACAAAAGACTCACTTTAGAACTAAAGAAACCTGCAGATTGAAGGTGAGGGGGGGGGAAATATTTGTCATGCAAATAGATGTCAAATTAATAAAATCATGAATGAAAGAGGAAAGATCACAACCAACACCAAGGAAATACAAAGAATTTAAGAACACATTATGAGCAACTATATGCCAACAAATTAGGCAATCTGGAAGAACTACATATATTCCTGGGTTCTTATAAACTCCCAAAACTGAAACTGGAAGAAATATGAAACCTGAACCGACCCATAACAGCAAGGAAATTGAAGCAATAATTTTTTAAAAAATCTCTTGACAAATAAGACTCCAGGGCCAGATGGCTTCCCAAGAGATTCTGTCAAACATTTAAAGAAGAATTAGTATCTATTCCTCTGAAGCTGTTTGAAAAAAATAGAAATGGAACAAAAAATAACAAACTCATGCTATAAGGTGAGCATTGCCTTGATCGCAAAACCAAAGACCCCATCAAAAAGGAGAATTACAAACCATTATCCCTAAGCAAAAATACTCAAAGATACTGGCCAGTAGGATCCAACAATACATTAAAAGGATTATTCACCATTCCTGGAATGCAAGGATGGTTCAACATTCACAAATCAATCCATGTGATCCATCATATAAGTAAAAGAAAGGACAAGAACCATATGATCATCTTAGTTGATCCAGAAAAAGCATTTGACAAATTACAGCATCTTTTCCTGATTAAAACCCTTCACAGTGTAGGGATAGAGGGAGCATACCTCAATATCATAAAAGCCATCTATGAAAAGCCCACAGTGAGTATCATTCTCAGTGAGGAGAAACTGAGAGCTTTTCCCCTAAGGTCAGGAACACAACAGGGATGCCCACTTTCACCACTGTTGTTCAACATGGTACTACTAGAAGTCTTAGTCTCAGCAACAAGATAACAAAAAGAAATAAAAGGCATTCAAATTGGCAAAGAAGAGGTCAAACACTTATTCTTCCCAGATGACATGATACTTTATGTGGAAAACTCAAAAAAACTCCACCTCAAAATTGTGAGAATTCACATAGGAATTCAGCAACATGACAGGATATAAAATCAATCTACAGAAATCAGTTGCATCTCTATAGATTAACAATGAGACAAAAAAAAAAAAGAAATTAAGGAGTTGATCCCATTAACAATTGCACCCTAAACCATAAGAAACCTAAGAAAAACCTAACCAAAGAGGTGGAGGATCAGTACTCTAAAAACTACAGAACACTTATGAAAGAAATTAAGGAAGACACAAAGAGATGGAAAAAGAGTCCATCTTCATGGATTGGAAGAATAAACATTGTTACAATGTCCATGTTGCCCAGAGCAATCTACATGTTCAATACAACCTCTATCAAAATACCATTGGAAATTTTCACAGAGCTGGAACAAATAATCCTAAATTTTTCATGGAATCAGAAAAGACCCAAAATAGGAAGAGGGGTGTTGAAAAAGAAAACCAAATCTGATGGACATCACAATGTCGGATTTCAAGCTATATTAAAAACCTGTAATCATCAAGACATATTGTACTGGCACAAAAACAGACACATAGATCAGTGGAACAGAACAGAGAACTGAGAAGTGGACCCTCAACTCTATGGTCAATGAATCTTCAACAAAGCAGGAAAGAATGTCCAATGGAAAAAGCACAGTCTCTTTAATGAATATGTTGGGAAAATTGGACAACCACATGCAGAAGAATAAAACCTGACTTTTTTCTTACATCATACACAAAGATAAACTCAAAATGGATGAAAGACCTAAATTTAAGACCAAAATCCATCAAAATACTAGAGGTGAACACAGGCAGCAACCTCTTTGACCTCAGCCACAGCAACTTCTTGCTAAACATGTCTCTAAAGGCAAGGGAAACAAAAGCAAAAATGAACTATTGGGATCTCATCAATATACAAAGTCTTTGTACCACAAAGAAAACAGTTGTCAAAACCAAAGACAGCCAACAGAATGGGAGAAGATATTTGCATATGACATATCAGATAAGTGGCTAGTATCCGAGATCTATAAAGAACTTATCAAACTCAATACCCCAAAACAAATAATCAAGTCAAGAAATGGGCAGAAGCCATGAATAGATGTTTCTCCAAAGAAGACATACAAATGGCCAACGGCCACATGAAAAAATGTTCAACATCACTTGGCATCAGGGAAATACTATTCAAAACCACAATGAGATACCACCTTACACCAGTCAGAATGGATATAATTAATAAGATGGGAAACAACAAATATTGGAAATGATGTGGAGAAAGGGGAACCCTCTTACATTGTTGGTGGGAATGCAAGCCGGGACAGCCACTTGGGAAAGCACTTTGGAGGTTCCTCAGAATGTTGAAAATAGATTTACCTTATGATGCAGCAATTGCACTCCTGGATATTTACTCCAAAGATAAAAATGCAGTGATCAGAAGGGGCATCTGCACCCTGATGTTCATAGCAGCAATGTCCACAGTAGCCAAACTGTGGAAAGAGCCAAGATGTCCACAAACAAATGAGTGGATAGAGAAGATGTGGTATATATAAGCAATGGAATATTACTCATCCTTCAGAAAGGATGAATATTTACTATTTGCATCAACATGGATGGAACTAGAGGGTATTATGCTCAGTGAAATCAGTCAATCAGAGAAAGACAAAGATCATATGCTTTCAATCATATGTGGAATACAGGAAGCAACACAGAGCATCACAGGGTAAAGGAGGAAAAACTAAATGGGAAGTCATCAAAAAAAAGGAGAAAAATTATGAGAACTTTTTTTTTTTTTTTAAATTTAGTTACTCATTTGAGAGAGAAACAGAGAAAGAGACAGAGAGAGCACAAGCAGGGAGAGAGGCACAGGGAGAGGAAGAAGCAGACTCCCTTTCAGAGCTGGGAGCCTGACATGGGGCTCTATCCCAGAACCTGGAGATCACAACCTGAGCCAAATGCAGATGCTTAACCATCTGAGCCACACAGGCACTCCTGAGAGACTCTTACCTATAGGAAACAAACTTGAGGGGAGATGGGTGGGGCTTGGGGTAACTGGTTGGTGGACATTAAAGAGGGCTCATGAAGTGATGAGCACTGGTTGTTATGCACAACTGATAAGTTGTTGAACACAACATCTGAAAGTAATGATGCACCATAAGTTGGCTAATTGAATTCAAATAAATAAATAAATAAATAAATAAATAAATAAATAATATCAGTGGTGAGAGTGTACATGTCATATCAGAGTAATTCTGGCCTCAGAATGAATCTGGAAGTTTTCCTTCCTTTTCTCTTTTTGGAATAGTTTGAGAGGAATAGATATTACTCTTCTATGAATGGTTGATAGAATTTGCTTGTGATGCCATCTGACCATGGACTTCTGTTTGTTGGGAGTTTTTTGATTACTAATTCAATTTCTCTTTTGGTTATCAGTATTTTCAGGTTTTCTATTTCTTCCTGCTTAGTTTTGCAAATCAATCAACATGTACATCACATTAATAAAAAAATAAGAACAAATAAGCATATCAATTGATACAGAAAAGTCATTTGACAAAGTACAGCATCCATTCATGTTCAATATTCTCAATAAAATAGGTTTAGAGGGAAAATAACTCAATATAATGAAGACCATATATGAAAAACCCGCAGCTAATATCATCCTTAATGGAGAAAAACTGAGAAATTTTCCTCTACATTCAGGAACAAGACAGTGCTGTCTACTCTCACTACTGTTATTTAACATCGTGCTAGAAGTCCAAGCCACAGCAATCAGACAACACAAAGAAATAAAAGGCATCCAAATTGACAAGAAAGAAGTAAAACTTTCCCTATTTGCATCACCCTATTTGCAGATCACATGATACTCTATTTAGTGAACCAGAAAGACTCCACCAAAAACTGAGAGAACTGATATGCAAATTCAGTAAAGTCACAGAGTACAAAATAAATGTACAGAAATTTGTTGCATTTCTATACACCAATAATGAAACTGCAGAAAGAGAAATAAGTTGCCTATCCCACTTCCAATTGCACCAAAAATCATAAGATACCTAGGAATAAACCTAACTAAAGAGGTGAAAGACCTGTATTCTGAAAGCAGTAAAACACTGATGAAAGAAATTTGAAGATGACACAGTCAAAATTCTAGAGAAGAACACTGGTAGTAACCTCTTTTATATTGGTCATAGCAACTTCTTTCTAGCTATGTCTCCTGAGGCAAGGGCAGCAAAAGCAACAATAAGAACTCCATCAGTATAAAATACTTCTGCACAGTGATGGAAAAGTCAACAAAGTCAACAAAATTGAAAGGTAATGTATGGAATGGAGAAGATATTTGCAAATCACATATCTGATAAAGGGCTCATATCCAAAATGCATAAAGAACTTATAAAACTCAACACCCCAAAAACAAAGTCTCATTGAAATATGGGAAATAGATATGAATAGACATTTTTCCAAAGAAGGCATACAGATGGCGAACAGACAAAAAAAAAAAAATCGACATCACCCATCATGAGGGAAATATGAGTCAAAATTCCAATGAGATATCACCTCACTGCTGTCAGAATGGCAAAAATCAACAAACAGGAAACAATAGCTGTTGGTGAGGATGTGGAGAATGTGCTCTTGGTGGGAATGCAGACTGGTACAGCCACTCAAGAAAACAGTATGGAGGCTCTTCAAAGGTTAAAAATAGAACTATCCTGCAACCCAGCAATTTGCACTGCTATATATTTACCCAAAGGATACAAAAATATGAATTCAAAGGGATACATACCTCCTGATGTTTGTAGAAAAATTATCTATAATAGCCATGTTATGGAAACAACCCAAATAGATGCCCATTGACTGATGATGAGATAAAGAAGAGGTGGTATACACACATATACATATATATTTCATATATGATACATGTATATCATGATACACATATATATCAGCCATCAAAAAAAAAATGAAATGTTGCCATTAGCAGAGACGTGTATGGAGCTAGAGAGCTAGTGTGGAGCTAAGTGAAATAAGTCAGTCACAGAAAGACAAATACTGTATGTTTTCATTCATATGTGAAATTTAAGAAACAAAACAAATGAACCTAGGGAAAAAAAGAGAGAAAATACCAAGAACTAGACTCTTAACTATAGAGAACAATCTGATGGTTACCAAAGGGGAAGTAGATGGAGGGACTGGATTATGGGTTATGGGGATTAAAAAGTGTACTTGTTGGGATGAGCAGTAGGTATTATATGTAATGCTGAGTCACTAAATTGTACACCTGAACCTAATATAACACTGTATGTTAACTATATGATATTTAAATAAAATCTTAAAAAAAATCAAAACAAAAGAAAAAAATGCAGATGTGAATAGAACTAACACTGGTTGTAGAGGAGTAAATTAATGCATTTCTTCTGTTGATTGGCTATGTTATAGTGTAGAACAATTAATCAATAAATAGCAAATAATCTATTACTGAAATAATATATTGAATCATTTTTAAACTTACTAATAGTTACAGTAAGATAAATAGTAGTGAAAAAAATTGATGTACAATTTAAAATGAACCAATGAAAAATAGAGAGAAATCAAGACAAAAATAAGGAAAAATGGTAAGTATAGAAAGAGATAACATAGACTGAGAACTATAAAATATCTTGTCAAAAATAAGGTCAAATCTGTTATTAGTAAAAGTAACTAAATTGGGGTAGGAAAGTATTCTTTAATATCAATAAATCACATATTGGAGAAAAAAAAAACACACTACTTTGCTCCAAAAGTCGTATTTTTTAATCCCTTAGGAAAATAGAGGCTATGAAAAACATTAAAATATAAATAAAAGATGGTTAACTGTTTTAAAGTGAAATAAATTGAATATTGTAGGCAAAGTATTAGGAGAGAGATTGTTTATGTCCATTAAGTAAAAATAAAAATTCCATAATCAAATAGGGTAAACACCTTCTATTGAAATGATTGATCAAATTGCTTTCATGAACTTGAAGTAAATTATTTAAAAACACAATGAGCAACACTATATAGCTATTATGTATATAGACAAATGTCTTTTCATTAATAAGTAAAAATTTGTATGAGTCAATTAGGAAAATATTGTTTCAGAAGGAAACATTAGCAAAAAGCATAAATGGTTACTTCTTAAGAATAATGGTCACAAAACAATTTAAAGAATTCAATATCACTAGTGATCACATAAAATGAAATAAAACACTACACACTATATGTAATATATATGTGATTGTAAGAAATCATTAACAGAATTCCAGTATTAGTAATTTTGTTTGGAAAGAGATACCCCTATTTGTTAAAGGTGAGTATAGATATTTGTATACTCTTTCTGGAAGGCCATGTAAAAATGTGAACTATTGCTACTTTTCTTTTGGCAATTTATCTTAAAATGTTTATTAGTTTTAAAAAATCTGCCATAAGAATGTTTATTGTGCTGCTTATATATAAAAGAAAGGAACAACATAAACGTTTTCATTTTAAAAGTGATACTCTAAGGTCACCTGGATGACTCAGAGGGTTAAGCGGTTAAGCATCTGCTTCAGTTCAGTTCATGATCTGAGTCCCAGCTGGAGCCCAGCATAGGGTTTCCTGTTCACCAAGGAGTCTGCTTCTCCCTCTGACCCTCCACCTATTCATGCTCTTTCTCTCTTTCAAATAAATAAAATCCTCAAAAAATAAAAATAAAAGTGATACTCTATACTCTATTGACCACAATGTAGCCATTAAAAAGGAAGAACATTTATTGATTTAAATTTAAATAATGTGTTAGGAGAAAAATAAGGGTGCTTGGATGGCTCAGTCAGTTAAGCCTCTGCCAATGGCTCAAGTCATGATCCCAGAGCCCTGGGATTGAGCCCAGCCTGGGCTCCTTGCTCAATGGGGAATCTGATTATCCTTCTCTTAAAATAAGATAAAATCTTAAAAAAAAGAGAAAAATAGATTATATAAAAGGCCCTCATATATTGTGTGTATATGATGTATGGAAGTGTGTTTGTGTGTCTGTGTGTAAAAACATCTGTATCATTTATACCTATTTTTATAAATGGAAATTGTATCACTGTATTAGTAGCAATTGTCTTTGAGAAATGAGATACTGGTATTTGTTTGTTTTAGATAGTTTTATTTTCTTCTTTTTCTAGAATTTGGTATGATGTAGTTAATGAAATGAAGCAAAAGATAAAATAGAAATGTAAACTAACTCACTGAAAGGGAAGCAAAGAATTCATATAATTCCTGGGGGTAAAGATAATTTGTTTTGAAATTTACCTATTGTATACTTAAATCTGCATTATAGTTATTAATCATATTAATTATATATAATTATTGAATATAAATTGTGTGCTTAAATTAATGTATGAGATCTCATAACTGATGAGGATTGGGCTTTTGAAATATTGTATAATATGGATTTATGAAAATTTGCCATAAAATATTTAACAAAACTAAAACCCTAGTATGATCATCTTTATAGTGTACAACATGAAAATGTTTTGAAATTTATTTGAAAAGAAAAATATCCAAATGTATGTAAACTATTAGAAATGTTATACCTGTTAGCACATGTATTGAATATGCCTGTTAAATAGGATATTTTAAATTTATATTTTATTTTAAATATTTATTTTTGCTTTACATTTATATAATTTATGACACCACAGTTAACACAAATGATACATAGATTATATAACTTGATTTTTTTATATCCCTTATACATTAAATATATTTAAATAATAATGATGGGTCTTTGTGCCTTGCTGTGCTATTATATCAAACTGCTATACTCTTTGATGGAGAACATTTAGTAATTCAAGAAAAATAAATTTGAAACTAGACTACTATTTATTTTCTGAAGGTAGGTAACAGCATCTTATAAAATGATGCTTTGTTAAAACCCCAAATTCCAAGGGATTTTTTTTTTTATTTTTTTTTATTTATTTATTTATTTTTTTTATTTTTTAAAGATTTTTATTTATTTATTTGACAGAGAGAAATCACAAGTAGATGGAGAGGCAGGCAGAGAGAAGAGAGAGGGAAGCAGGCTCCCTGCTGAGCAGAGAGCCCGATGTGGGACTCGATCCCAGGACCCTGAGATCATGACCTGAGCCGAAGGCAGCGGCTTAACCCACTGAGCCACCCAGGCGCCCACCAAGGGATTTTTTTTAATGAAGAAGGAAAATAATATAACCTTCAATAGTTCAGATATTGAAAATAATTATGTAAAATATTTTGCTTAATGAAATGTTCTTAATTCTTTATGGTTAATGAAATCTTCCATTATACTGAAATTATATCAGAATCAAATAAGTTTTCTAAAAATTTGAAAATTAAACAGATTTATTAAAGAAAATATAAAGTGTTTTCCTTGTAACAATTAGCTTTTTAAAAATAAACTGGATATATTGGGCGCCTGGGTGGTTCAGTGGGTTAAGCCGCTGCCTTCGGCTCAGGTCATGATCTCTCAGGGTCCTGGGATCGAGTCCCACATCGGGCTCTCTGCTCAGCAGGGAGCCTGCTTCCCTCTCTCTCTCTCTGCCTGCCTCTCCATCTACTTGTGATTTCTCTCTGTCAAATAAATAAATAAAATCTTTAAAAAAAATAAAAAAAAATAAACGATATAAAAAAATGATGATGCAGGATGTGAGGTTAATAAAGCAAACCCTCTATATCTCAAGGTAAATTATATGAAAGGGTGTTTTTTTGTTTAAAAAAAAAGCATGTTTAGTATCTAGGTTGAATTACGTTGAAAATACAGCTTTCTATATTTTGTAATACTTTATTTATTTTGTATTGCTTATTTGTTGGAATGGCAGTAGGAGATATAGGAATTTATAAGAATATGTACTACATTAATTTAGACAATTTTTATATTTGGCTGATATAAATAATGCAACTTGTGATACAAAAAGTACCAGAAAGTTAAAAGTTAACCTATCCCCCTTTTTTTTTTTCCTTCCTTTCTCCTTTACAACCTGTTTATTTCCATCTAAAATACCTTGAAATTCAGGGTACAGATAAATTATCCCCTTCAACACAGGATGGAAGAATTGAGATGATTATCAGGACCCCATGTCAAAAAAAGATGTACAAAAGAGGTGATGACATATATAAAATATATGGAAGTAATTATTGATATAAACATAGGTGTACAAATAAATGTTGATATAAATGTAAATATTATGAATATATAGTTCTGTCCATTAAGAAGGCCTAGAATAAGTACCAATGCAATAGTATAGGTATACAACAAAAATACAAATTTGAAATTCTAAATACCATTCATCACTATAAGGTCCCAGGGCTCCTTGAAGAGATGGCTAATTATAGGGTTGGGAAAGAGAAAGCATAAGATAAACCTGGAGTGTCTTATACTGAAAGTTAAGGAAGTTCTCAAACTAGGATGAGGAAAATATCTGAAGAATCAGAAGCCATTTGAAGGAATTTTCACTGGCCAAAACTGGGATAATTTGAATATCAAAATAAATAATGATAGTTATGGATTATAACCAATTGCATTAAATTCAAATCGGTGTTCCTATACTGATAAAGAGAAATAAAAGACTACATAAACAATGAAAAAATATAGTTCTATCAAACACTGAAATGCCAACTAATACCCATTAAGAAAGAATGAAGTTTAAAAATTATCATTTGGCAATCTTCAGAGTAATAATTAATTCAGAAAAGATTTGTGAATGGATGCTAAAACTACTGTGCATATTTGATAAGGAATAAAATATTAAAGAGGCACCTGACTGGGCCAGTCAGTGCACTATACTACGCTGGAGCTCAGGGTTGTGAGTTCGAGCCCCATGGTAGGTGCAGAGATTACTTAGAAAAAATAACATCTTTTTTTAAAAAAGAATAAAATATTACATAGCCTCAAAGTATCTTCCTATAATATATGAACTCAATAAAATAGGAGAAAAGCAACTTCAATGATAAACCCAGTAGATGCCACCTTAATCAAATGGTCAAAATTAACATCAAAATTGATGGAAGAAATACAATAAAATGCATGAAAAAATACTATATTACTTCTGTGATATTCTGAACAAAATTTCATAACCTGATTCTGAGCATAAAGAATGTCAGACAAATCCAAATTGAGGGATATTTTATAGGGTATGTAAAGGTAAACAAAAGAATTGGAGAAACTTCCAGATTGAAGGATATTAAAGATACAAGACAACCAAATCTTAATATGATGCTGAATTGGATCATTTTGACAGAAAAGGAATTACTGAAACTTGAACAAGTTTTATGTATTAGATGATACTAAAACATCAATTTCAACTGATTTTGATCTCATATAGGATGATGTCCTGCTTTGTAGAATATGTGCACTTAAAATATTCAAGAATAATAAAATATTATGGCTGCAATTTAGTCTCAAATAGAAGAAAAAATTTTGTATGCTTCTTGAAATTTAGTAGCTATCACAAGTTTGTACTAATTACCAATTGAGAATTTAAGGTATCTTTTTACTACCATTAGAGCCCTAATATTTTCAAGGACAAAAATATATCTAAATAGTATATTTAACTGGTCTCTTTACACAATTAAGAAGCCAAACCTTATCAATAAGATACTCTGATTTTTTGGAAATGCAGATTATATACAGAAAAACCTTTGTAATAATTCTAAGGAGTCATTTAGAATTATTGACAAAAAATATGAACTATTTTCAACTTTTTTTCCATAATTTTTCAAGTAATTCAGAACATAAAATCTCTAGACTGTAAAGAAGTCAAAATATAATGCATAGTTTTTCATGATTAAGGTTTTTAAATTGTTAATTTAGCCTTGAGAAGTGTTTATACATTTAGATTTGTTAAAATATTTGTAGTTGTAAATGGATTACATTATTCAATCTTGAAATTTATAATGTCATTATATCACTATGTGGGTCAACTAAATTAATTTTAAAACTGTAACAAGTTGATATAAGAGTAAAATTATATAGAACGTACTTTTCCTATAAATATATAGAAAATACTTTTCCTATAAATATTCCTATAAATTTCCTATAAGCAACACTTAGTAAGCTATTTTGTAAATATGCTACTATTTGTAAAGAAGCTATGCATTTATTCAGAATTGACTGTAGCTTATGAATTATCAAGGCCTCTTTTTAATTGGTCTGCTTCCTATTGCCAGCTCTTTGAAAGGTTTTGTTTGCCTCCCCATGGAGACTATCCTGTACTTACCTCATCATTAATCTCTCTTTCCTTTTTCCTCTCTTTCTCTTTCCTTAAGCAAATCCCCTTATGATTGTACAAAGACACATTCATTAGCTCTGATACAGTAGCATCTCAGTGGTTCTAACATCAGCATCACAACCCTCACCAATCCTGATTAAAATAGAATTTGTCAAGTGAAAATAAAACAACAGAGAAGTTTGATTTGTTTGGTTTTGGTTTGGGTTTTGGTCTAAGCCTAATGCTCCTCTTCCATTATTCTCTCTAATGAGTCATATAATAGTTGTGACTTCATATTGGAGCCATTTAAGGACACATTATAGTACTTTTTTTTTTTTTAAAGATTTTGTTTATTTATTTGACAGAGTTCACAAGTAGGCAGAGAGAGAGAGAGAGGGAAGCAAGCTTCCTGCTGAGCAGAGAGCCTGATGCGGGGCTCGATTCCAGGACTCTGGAATCATGACCTGAGCCGAAGGCAGAGGCTTAACCCACTGAGCCACCCAGGCGCCCCACATTACAGTACTTTTGAATCTAATTTTTTTGTTTTCTTAAAATTGCTTTATAAATACCTCCCTTTCCTTTGCAGGCTACTTATTTCTCATATTAATAAAATGATTAAGAACTCCATTAAGTCATATAACTTCAAAATTCAGGACCGTCTTAGCTGATACAGTCTTGAATCTTTCTAAGCTCTAAAATTCAAGATTGAATCAGCTAAAACAGTCCTGAATTTATTTAGGGGGTACCTGGGAGGCTCAGTCGGTTAGGTGTCTGCTTTCAGCTCAGACCATGATTTCAGGGTCCTGGACTCAAGCCCCACAAGCTCCACTCAGTAACAAGTCTGCTTGTCCCTCTCCTTCTGTGATCTCTGTTGTTTTTTGTTTTTTGTTTTTTTCTCTCTCAGAGAGGGAAAAAAAAAAAATCTTATACATACTGGATATTCCCTTTTAAAATACCTATGGTTGGCACACCTGAGTGATTCAGTTGGTTAAACATCTGACTCAATTTCAGCCCAGGTCATGATCTCAGGGTTGTGAGATTGAGCCCTACTTCAGGTTCTGTGCTCTGAACAGAGTCTACTTAATATTGTCTCCCTCTCCCTGTGCCCCTCCCCACCTGCTCATGCACACACACTCTCTCTCTCTAAAAATAAAATAAAATAAAATAATAAAATAAAATACCAATGCTCACTTGAACACCATCTTTGCCAAATCAATATCTTGCTGCCCAGAGATAGTCTTCCTTTTTAAAAAGTATTTATTTATGTCCCTATTAGTTAACATATAGTATAATAATATTAGTTTTGGGGGTACAAAATAGTGATTCAATAATTTCTTACAACTCCCAGTGTTCATCACAAATATACTCCTCAGCCCCCATAAACAATTTAACCCATCCCTCCACCCACCTCCATTCTGGTAATAATCAATTTGTTCTCTAAAATTAAGTCTGTTTCTTGGTTTCTCTCTCTCTTTCTCTCTCTTCTCTGTTCATTATAAGTCAGATGCTATTATTTGCCCACATGTGGTGACAATGCAGAGCAGGCTCCAGAGAATAGGACATACCATAGTTTAAAAAGAAATGATTTCTGGGGTGTCTGCCTATAGACCATGCACCTCCTGATCTCAGGGTTATTGACATCTCTCTTTTTTCCCTTTGCTTGTCTGGAAACATATTAAAAGTCAACAAAAAGAAAAATTTTATTCTTATTTTGAATTCAGTCTCATTCATAACACCTCCTTTCCCAGCCCAGTCTGCAGATTTTTTAGATTTAGCAGATTCAAAATATACCCCTTTTGCTGTACAATAACATCCCATTTATTGATTAACCTCCAGGAGGAACTTTCTAATCAATCCTTCATACTACTGTAAGAGTGTCTTGTCTGTTTGTTTTAATGCAGTGTCTCATTATTTCCTAGTATAAAATCCTTTAGTGGTTATATGATTATGTATTTCAGGATAAAATTTAGAGCTGAAGTTATAAATGGTAAGTCAACATGTCATTTAAATTGGTAAGACTTAATAAGATCACCAAATTAGTAAATTAGATGGAGAAAAGAGTAACACGTCCGTGTTCTTGGGCTAGACAGCATTCAAAGGTTAGAGAGAAGGAAACAGCAGACTGAGAATGATGATGTAGGATAAAAGGGAAAGCAAGACAGTAAAAGATGAAGACTGAAGACTACGGATTGCTTAATGGATTTAGCAATATCATTGTCATCGGTGGCACTGACAGCAACTATTTAGGTAGAATGTTGAGAATGAAGGCCTATGCAGTTTCTTTAATAGAGGATGGGAGAATATGGGTTATAAAAACAAAGTTAGATATCCCTTCAAAAAAATAATTTACCTGCAAACATGGGGGGGGGAATGGGTGACAGTGGGGAAAGTGATACCAACTTATTTGTTTTTTTCAATAAAGATGAGACACTTAAGACATGTTTTTATACTGATGAGAAAAATTCAGGAACAAAAGAAATTTATGACTTTGGGAAGACAGTAGGACAGTTGGAAACTAGTTGGTGGCATGATTTAATATGTATTGTGTGAGAAAAAATTTATATATTAATAGAGTATATCCAAGTTTTTTTCAAGATCTTTTTTTCTGCCTTGTATCTAATTTTGTACTCTATACATGTCTCATTAATTTGTTGTTAAGTCAATTCCTCTGTATTACTAATATTGTGGATGATATTTTATTTTATATATGTTTATGCATTGTAATATTGCTAAGCACTACTATTAATTCTAATACTTTGTTCTCAGTTTGGTTGGTTGTTTACATATAAGCTTATATATTCTTCAAATAATGTGGTGTTTACTATTTCCATTCTAATCCTTAAACCTTTTTCTTATTCTATTTTCTACACATTGGTCAGTACTTCCAGAACTATATTAAGCATGGATGGCCTTAAAATGAAATAATCATGATATTTATAGATATGTTATCTATAACTTTAAAGATTTTTATCTATAGCTTTAAAGTTTCTATGAAAATGCCTTTTATTCCATTTGAAAATCATAAATACCAGTTAAATGATATTGTGTTTGTTTCCTGGGCTATCATAAAATAGTACCACAAACTGAGTGACTTGAAACAACAGACCTCTATTTTCTCTAGTTTTAGAGGCTGGGCATCTAAAATCAAGGTGTTGGCATGGCCATGCTTCCTCTGAAACCTATAGGGGAGGATATTTCCTTGATTCTTAGCTTCTGGTGGTGGTGAACAGTCCTTAACATTTTTTGGTTTATGACTACATCACTGCATTATTTTCTTTGGTCCTCACATGTCATTCTCCCTGTGTGTTTCTGTCTTCTCTTTATATAAGAAAACCAGTCATATTGCAGTAAGGCCCAACCTACTGTACACCAGTGTTACCTCATCTTAATATGACTTAATCTGCAAGATCTATTTCCAATATGGCTACATTCATAGGCTCTGGAGATTAGGATTTCAACATATCATTTGGAAGAATACAATTCAATGGTTACTAACTTTTTTTTTTTTTTGGTATTTCTGAGATAATGAAAAAGCTCTTCTGACTTTGTTAGTAAAAAAAAGGCAGACTTTAAATGGAAGAAATTAGCATAGGAAAATGTCACTTTATAATTTAAAATGTAAATTCATTAGGAAGATACAAATTTACAATTCATCTCATAAAAATAGATAAATTTTTATATTTTGTTTATGCATTTTTATGTTCAGTTAGCCACTGTACAGTACATCATTAGTTTTTGATGTAGCATTCAATACACTTTTCAATCCTTTGGAATTTTTGGTGTTTTTCTGACCAGCATATGGTCAGTTTTTATTAAAGTGTTTACTTTTGTGGGTTTTTTCCTAAATTTTTATTTAATTCCAGTTAGTTAACATACAGTGTTATATTAGTTTCAGGTGTACAATATGGTGATTCAATAATACCATACATCACCCAGTGTTCATTACGACAAGTACACTCCTTAATCCCTAACACCTATTTAGCCCATCCCCCCACCTGCCTTCAAGTAATTATCAATCTATTCTCTATAATTAAGAGCCCATTAGTTAATTTATCTTTTTCTTTTTTTTTTTTCTGTTTGCCATTTGTTTTGTTTCTTAAATTCCACATATGAGTGGGAACATATGGTATTTGTCTTTCTCTGACTGACTTACTTCATTTAGCTTTATAGTCTTTAGCTCCATACATGTTGTTGTCAAAGGCAAGATTTCATTCTTTTTTATGTTTAATACTATTTTTTTTTTCTCGCCTTCTGGTAAAATTCTTTTTGAACTTTTACCTTTTTCTTTTTTAACGTTTTTTTAACTAGTTTATCTAATATATATATTTTTTATTTTTTATATTTTTCTTATTTGTTTTCTTTTTTTAATTCTTTTCTTTTCTTTTATTTTTTTTCTTTCTTCCTTTTTGAACCTCTTTTTATCCCCTATCTCCCCCCTCATGATTTGGGATCTCTTCTAATTTGGTTAAAGCATATTTTCCTGGGGTTGTTGCCACCCTTTTAGTATTTTACTTGCTCCTTCATATACTCTTAACTGGACAAAATGACAAGACAGAAAAATTCAACACAAAAAAAAGAACAAGAGGCAGTACCGAAGGCTAGGGACCTAATCAATACAGACATAGGTAATATGTCAGATCTAGAGTTCAGAATGACAATTCTCAAGGTTCTAGCCAGGCTCGAAAAAGGCATGGAAGATATTAGAGAAACCCTCTCGAGAGATATAAAAGCCCTTTCTGGAGAAATAAAAGGACTAAAATCTAACCAAGTTGAAATCAAAAAAGCTATTAATGAGGTGCAATCAAAAATGGAGGCTCTCACTGCTAGGATAAATGAGGCAGAAGAAAGAATTAGTGATATAGAAGACCAAATGACAGAGAATAAAGAAAATGAGCAAAAGAGGGACAAACAACTACTGGACCATGAGGGGAGAATTCGAGAGATAAGTGACACCATAAGACGAAACAACATTAGAATAATTGGGATTCCAGAAGAAGAAGAAAGTGAGAGGGGAGCAGAAGGTATACTGGAGAGAATTATTGGGGAGAATTTCCCCAATATGGCAAAGAAAACGAGCATCAAAATTCAGGAGGTTCAGATAATGCCCCTCAAAATTAATAAGAATAGGCCCACACCCCGTCACCTAATAGTAAAATTTACAAGTGTCAGTGAAAAAGAGAAAATCCTGAAAGCAGCCAGGGAAAAGAAGTCTGTAACATACAATGGTAAAAATATTAGATTGGCAGCTGACTTATCCACAGAGACCTGGCAGGCCAGAAAGAGCTGGCATGATATTTTCAGAGCACTAAACGAGAAAAACATGCAGCCAAGAATACTATATCCAGCTAGGCTATCATTGAAAATAGAAGGAGATATTAAAAGCTTCCAGGACAAACAAAAACTGAAAGAATTTGCAAACACCAAACCAGCTCTACAGGAGATATTGAAAGGGGTCCTCTAAGCAAAGAGAGAGCCTACAAGTGGTAGATCAGAAAGGAACAGAGACCAGATACAGTAACAGTCACCTTACAGGCAATACAATGGCAATAAAATCACATCTCTCAATAGTTACCCTAAATGTTAATGGGCTAAATGCCCCTGTCAAAAGACACAGGGTATCAGAATGGATAAAAAAATAAAACCCATCTATATGTTGCCTGCAAGAAACTCATTTTAAGCCTGAAGACACCTCCAGATTTAAAGTGTGGGGGTGGAAAAGAATTTACCATGCTAATGGACATCAGAAGAAAGCAGGAGTGGCAGTCCTTATATCAGATCAATTAGATTTTAAGCCAAAGACTATAATAAGAGATGAGGAAGGACACTATATCATACTCAAAGGGTCTGTCCAACAAGAAGATTTAACAATTTTAAATATCTATGCCCCCAACCTGGGAGCAACCAACTATATAAACCAATTAATAACAAAATCAAAGAAACACATCAACAATAATACAATAATAGTAGGGGACTGTAACACTCCCCTCACTGAAATGGACAGATCATCCAAGCAAAAGATCAGCACGGAAATAAAGGCCTTAAACAACACACTGGACCAGATGGACATCACAGATATATTCAGAACATTTCATCCCAAAGCAACAGAACACACATTCTTCTCTAGTGCACATGGAACATTCTCCAGAATAGATCACATCCTCGGTCCTAAATCAGGACTCAACCAGTATCAAAGGTTGGGATCATTCCCTGCATATTTTCAGACCACAATGCTCTAAAGCTAGAACACAACCACAAAAGGAAGTTTGAAAAGAACCCAAATACATGGAGACTAAACAGCATCCTTCTAAAGAATGAATGGGTCAACCGGGAAATTAAAGAAGAATTGAAAAAAATCATGGAAGCAAATGATAATGAAAATACAACGGTTCAAAATCTGTGGGACACAACAAAGGCAGTCCAGAGAGGAAAATATATAGCGGTACAAGCCTTTCTCAAGAAACAAGAAAGGTCTCAGGTACACAACCTAACCCTACACCTAAAAGAGTGGAGAAAGAACAAGAAAGAAACCCTAAGCCCAGCAGGAGAAGAGAAATCATAAAGATCAGAGCAGAAATCAATGAAATAGAAACAAAAAAAAACAATAGAACAAATCAACGAAAGTAGGAGCTGGTTCTTTGAAAGAATTAATAAGATTGATAAACCCCTGGCCAGACTTATCAAAAAGAAAAGAGAAAGGACCCAAATAAATAAAATCATGAATGAAAGAGGAGAGATCACAACTAACACCAAAGAAATACAAACTATTATAAGAACATACTATGAGCAACTCTACGCCAACAAATTTGACAATCTGGAAGAAATGGATGCATTCCTAGAAACATATAAACTACCACAACTGAACCAGGAAGAAATAGAAAGCCTGAACAGACCCATAACCAGTAAGGAGATTGAAACAGTCATTAAAAATCTCCAAACAAACTAAAGCCCAGGGCCAGATGACTTCCCGGGGGAATTCTACCAAACATTTAAAGAGGAATTAATTTCTATTCTGCTGAAACTGTTCCAAAAAATAGAAATGGAAGGAAAACTTCCAAACTCATTTTATGAGGCCGGCATCACCTTGATCGCAAAACCAGGCAAGGATCCCATCAAAAAAGAGAGCTATAGACCAATATCCTTGATGAACACAGATGCGAAAATACTCAACAAAATACTAGCCAATAGGATTCAACAGTACATTAAAAGGATTATTCACCACGACCAAGTGGGATTTATTCCAGTGCTACAAGGTTGGTTCAACATCCGCAAATCAGTCAATGTGATACAACACATCAATAAAAGAAAGAACAAGAACGATATGATACTCTCAATAGATGCTGAAAAAGCATTTGACAAAGTACAGCATCCCTTCCTGATCAAAACTCTTCAAAGTGTAGGGATAGAGGGCACATACCTCAATATCATAAAAGCCATCTATGAAAAACCCACTGCAAATATCATTCTCAATGGAGAAAAACTGAAAGCTTTTCCACTAAGGTCAGGAACACGGTAGGGATGTCCATTATCACCACTGCTATTCAACATAGTACTAGAGGTCCTAGCCTCAGCAATCAGACAACCAAAGGAAATTAAAGGCATCCAAATTGGCAAAGAATAAGTCAAATTATCACTCTTCGCAGATGATATGATACTATATGTGGAAAACCCAAAAGACTCCACTCCAAAACTGCTAGAACTTGTACAGGAATTCAGTAAAGTGTCAGGATATAAAATCAATGCACAGAAATCAGTTGCATTTCTCTACACCAACAGCAAGACAGAAGAAAGAGAAATTAAGGCGTCAATCCCATTTACAATTGCACCCAAAACCATAAGATACCTAGGAATAAACCTAACCAAAGAGGCACAGAATCTATACTCCGGAAACTATAAAGTACTCATGAAAGAAATTGAGGAAGACACAAAGAAATGGAAAAATGTTCCATGTTCCTGGATTGGAAGAATAAATATTGTGAAAATGTCTATGCTACCTAAAGCAATCTACACATTTAATGCAATTACTATCAAAGTACCATCCATCTTTTTCAAAGAAATGGAACAACTAATTCTAAAATTTATATGGAACCAGAAAAGACTTCGAATAGCCAAAGGAATATTGAAAAAGAAAGCCAACATTGGTGGCTTCACAATTCTGGACTTCAAGCTCTATTACAAAGCTGTCATCATCAAGACAGCATGGTACTGGCACAAAAGCAGACACATAGATCAATGTGAGCCCAGAAATAGACCCTCAACTCTACGGTCAACTAATCTTCGACAAAGCAGGAAAGAATGTCCAATGGAAAAAAGACAGCCTCTTCCATAAATGTTGCTGGGAAAATTGGACAGCCACATGCAGAAAAACGAAATTGGACCATTTCCTTACACCACACACGAAAATAGATTTGCCTGAGTTCTTTATATTTTTGGGATGTTAACCCCTTACACGGAATATTATTTGCATATATCTTCTCTTATTCAGTATGTTGCCTTTTCTTTTTATTGATGGTATCCTTTGTTATAAAAAAGCTTTTCAGTTTTATATACACCCATTTGTTTATTTCTGCTTTTGTTGTCTTAACTTGAAGACACAGATACAAAAAAAAAATATTGCCAACACTGACATCAAAGAGATTACTGCCTGTTTGCTTCTAGGAGTTTCATGGTTTCAGGTCTTAATAAGTCTGCAATCCATTTTCAATTTATTTTTGTATATAGTGTAGGAAAATAGTTGAGTTTCATTTTTATCACACTATTTTGATTAGTATAGTTTTGTAGTGTAGTTTGAAATCTAGCAGCATGATACCTCCACTTTTTTTGTTTTCCCCTTCAAAATTGCTTTGGCTGTTCAAGGTCTTTTGTAAAATCCATATAGATTTTAGGATTATTTTTTCTAGTTGTCTGAAAAACTGCCATTGTTATTTTGATAAATATCTGTAAGACAATAATCCTGAACTCTGTATGAAACTATAAGAGACCTTGGATATGTAAATTGCTTTGAGTTGTATGGACATTTAAACAATATTAATTCTTCTAATCCACAAACACAGTATATCCTTCCATTTATTTGCATTATCTTCAGTTTCTTTCATCAGTGTCTTCCAGTTTTTGGAGTACAGGTCTTTTACCTTGTTGGTTAAATTTATTTCACGTATTTTATTTTTTGCTACAATTGTAAATGGAATTGTTTTCTTAATTTCTCATTCTGATAGTTCATTATTAGTACATAGAAATACAACAGATTTCTGTATATAGATTTTGTATCTTACATCTTTTCTGAATTTATTTATTAGTTCTAGATGAATAATTCTGAGAACAAAACTAAACCTTGGCTGACCTTCCCCAGCTTATAAATCTGTATGCTATTATTCCTTCACAATATCCACCTTTCAGTATTCTCACATTGAGAAGTATTTAATGAAGGCTTAAACTAATTGATTTTGATTATTTTTTCTCATCCCATAGATTTAAATGCCTGAGAAATATTGATAAGGGTAGAACATGACAAAAATTCTCCCTTATTATAGGCTGGTATGCCTGGAAAGCTGGGTAAGTTCTTCACCTGTCTGGTATTCTACACTTTTGTGTTAGTTGCTGCTTAAGCCTTTATATCATTACTATTGTCATCACCATCCTTGAATGAGATTCCTCTCCTTGTTTTGTCACTGCTAGAATCCCTTAAGGTGAAGCAAGAGTGCTAGGATTTGATTAGGGGAGCTTATTTGTATTTTTCATTTCTCACCACTGGAAGACAATAGACAACTGTCAGCTGGAAAACTTACACCAACCTGGTGCCCTATTTGTATAGATGCCTACACTCCAATTATTTGAATGTTTCAAGGCATTTCAAAAGAAAATTCATAATTAAAATAGCCATTATGAGGAACTTTTGGTTTAAAAAAATTTGTTTATTTGAGAGCTATATTAAGACAAAAATGGTAGAAACCTGGTAGGAAGATTGCATAAGCAGATCTATCTAAAAGATAGATCACTCAAGAGAGAATTATTTTACTTAAATAAGCTGTAATAACTCTTCTGTGTGAGTTAGTTTGTGTGTGTGTTCAGGTTTCAAAATGAGCTTTCTGCTTGTAATATTTCTTTCTTGCAAAGGTAAGATAATTAGTGTGTAACAATGATAATTCCACATTTGTCTAAAATAAGCTCCTTAATTTTCCTCTGTGTGTGTGTATGGGTGTTCTTCCATTTTTTTCCTTCTCTTTGGATGTTTTTCATATTAATCAGATTTTTTTATTATTATGGTTACAATCTAAGAATACATACATATCTAGATACACATTTAGAAGTTTAATAAATAAAACTAAATTATTATGTTGTTATATTTTACAAAAAAATGTTCTGTGTTTTAAAAAATCTTACCTGAGCATGTAACAAGACAGCTTTGTTAGCTAGTTACTAGATGAGAAAAAGAACTCTCTATCTAAATAAGAGTACTTCTAAACATGGTCTAAAGAGTCACTCACTTTAGTTTAAATATAATTATAAATTATATTAATAAAGAGTTTGTGTATTATTTCTGATAAGTGTATGAATCTGAACAAATTAGCATTATTTAATTATATTGGTGTAAAGATCGTTGTTACCTTCTACATCTTACTATGTAAAATTAATGTCAAACTGCTTTTCTAGTATATGTAACACTAAGATTAAAATTCTTATTTAATTTTAATAAATTTTCTACATTGATTACTGAAAGTCTAATGAATTATCATCGTTTTCACAAATATTTAGGATTCTGAAATATAAAAAATTGTGTTCAGGTAAACTTGTGAAAATGGATGTCTTTTAAGAAAGGTTAAGCTCAGGGCACCTGGGTGGCTCACTCAGTTAAGCATCTGCCTTTGGTTCAAGTCATGATCCCAGGGTCCTGGAAATCCAGTCCTGCATTGGGTTCCTTGCTCACTGGGAGTTTGCATCTCCCTCTGCTTCTGCCTGCTGCTCCCTCTGCTTTTGATTTCTCTCTCTCAAATAAATGAATAAAATCTTTAAAAAATTGAAAACATTAATTTCATGAATAAATTCTTAAAATATTGCAGATAAGAACAAAACTATTTCAGTTATAATTTTCATATTTTTAATTAATTTTAAGACATTACACTAATGTAACATACTTTTTCAACGTAAGAAAATGTTATAAACTTTAGTGTCTACACTTTTTATTTACCCTATTCTTACACTTTTAAAATGTGCAAATGCCTTTTGATAATGCTCTATTTGTGTGTTTATTTTTCTTGTCACCTTAACATTTGTATAGTTGATTTAAAATATATGGTCACAAAGATAAAGAATTAAGGAGTTTGTGATTTTCTTTCTTCTAGTTTTCTCTGTCTTTGATTGGAAGAAACAATAATTGATAACTGATTAAAGGTGTTAATAAAAAAGTACTTGAGACTATGCTTAGTATAATAATTACAGAGAAACATGAATAGCTGCAATATAATAGATACAGTTTTTATATTTCTCAAATAAATCATTACAGTTAGTTGATATCTAAAGTGTACTAAAAGTATGCATTGCTTTAATATGTTGATAAAGTCATTTACATGTTAAACTTAAAGTATGACTTACAAATCATACTATGGTTAACTGTGGTTAATATACCTTAATATAAAAACCATGAATAGGGGCACCTGAGTAGCTCAGTGGGTTAAGCATCTGCTTTTGGCTCAGATCATGAGGCCCGAGTCCTGGGATCAAGTCCTAGGTTGGGCTCCCTGCTCAGTGGAGAATCTGTTTCTCCTTTTCCCTCTCCCTCTGCCACTCCCCCTGCTCATGCTCTGTCTCTCTCAAATAAATAAATAAAATCTTTAAAAAAATGACTTAAAATTTTGATGTTTTTAGAAGATTTTTTTTTTTTTTTTTTTTTACTGGAAGAGATTATGCTGAGTGAAATAAGTCAAGCAGAGAGCATCAATTATCATATGGTTTCACTTATTTGTGGAGCATAACAAATAGCATGGAGGACATGGGGAGTTAGAGAGGAGAAGGGAGTTGAGGGAAATTGGAAGGGGAGGTGAACCATGAGAGACTATGGACCCTGAAAAACAATCTGAGGGAGGTTGGGGTACCAGGTGGTGGGTATTATAAAGGGCACAGATTGCATGGAGCACTGGGTGTGGTGCAAAAAGAAGGAATACTGTTATGCTGAAAATAAATTTTAAAAAATTCTTTTATTTATTTTTAAAGAAAGAAAGAGAGTAGGCATGGTGGGGGAGGAGCAGAGGGAGAGAATCTTCAAGCAGACTCTCCGCTGAGAATTGAATCCAATGCGGTCTCCATCCCATAAGCCATGAGATCATGAACCAAGAGATCATGACCTGAGCTGAAACTGAGTTAGTTGCTTAACCAACTAAGCCACCCAAGTGCCCCTAAAATTTTTATTTATTTTGCTTCAATATTAATCTTTTTATTCATAAAGATAAGTATACAGATTTTTAATGTAAAATATTACTTGATAGATAGGAAATACTAGAATTTGTTTCTTTCTGTAAAACGAAGTTACTCTGCCAAGAAAATAATTTATGTTTTTAAAAGTTATGTTCCTAGTAATCATTGTTCCCAATGCTGTGATTTTCTGAAAACTATTTATTCTAGTTAACTTTTCTCAAATATGACTTTTTCCTACCTTAAGACTAAATTCAAAAGAGTATGAAGGTTAATAGAATATGTTACCCCAGAATAGGAGTTCAGAACATGCCACTCCACAATATGCCATTTCAGTATAGTATTTTCAGCTATAGTCCTTGGAAAACAGCAAATGCAAGTAGAGGCTTTCTCGGAATTCCTCATATCTGCCTATAAATAGATTCTCCAAAAGGAATTCAATTGTTAGAATCTCCTCCCCTGGAGTTTGTTAGCCAGGGAAGAAGTTAACACTGCCTTCAGACAAATACTGTTATCAACTATCATATTTCCCACCTATTTCTCTAAAAGCCCATTCAGTTTTCCTAAAAACCACTTCCCCTTTTCAAGAGGCTTATACACCTCCAAACATTTTCCTTCCCCTATTAAGATAGTAAAAACTATCCTAAATTCTAAAGTTACTTCTTTGAATTATTCCTTTTTTTCTGGCTATCCCCTAATACATACATATGGTATACATGTTATTGAACTTCTGTTGCCTTTCTCTTCTTAATTTTTTTTTTTTAGGAGTCTCAGCTAAGTACTCAGAGAGTAGAGGAAAAATGATTTTCCCTTCCCTATAGTAGGTACAATTATTAAGATACCCCTTATTTGTGTAACTCTTTTTGGGTTTCCTGGAATAGTCTTCAGGTAACAAGAAGACTTGCTTCTTTGCTTTTTAAAAAGAAGAATAAAAATAATTTAGTTTGTTATTCTCCAGTTTTTAAGTAATTTCTAACTATGCTGAGAATTCTATCTTTACTAAATGGGAGGGGGTTAACAGATGATGAGAGAAATGCAGTCCTCATAGATTTATTATGTGAAAGTAATATATATAAATATACACACACACACACTTATAAATATACATATGTTTCAATAATTGCCTACTTCAATAATTGTATGCTTCTTAGTTTAAAAGATGCATACTCAAATTCAAGTATACAAACTGGTACAAAAACTGTCTATAAGTGAATTTTTGTTTCTAGATATTAATAATGTCTCACATGGACAATTAGTGGCAATTATTTATATATGTTTTATTATTATATCAAAGGCTCTGGAGATTGGTCAGTGTCTTCCCAGTTTATACCTGATGACTTCCAAGGTAATTATTGACTAAATCATTATGAGTTAGTTGCATGTTATTCCTTTACAAAGGATTCCTTACTTTTCCATGTTCTTATTGCTGGTTAACAAAATAATAGAGGCAAACTGACTAAAATCTCAAATTAGGATTGATAGGGCACTTTCACTTAAAATTTTTGAGAATAGTTCTACCACATTTTCCATCTGCCAAACTTATAACCCTGATAAAATTGTCAAGGTGAGACCTAGTAAGAACCAATGCATAAAGATCATTTGAACATTTGCAAATGCATTTTATTTTATTTTTTTAAATTTTTTTTTAAGATTTTATTTATTTATTTGACAGAGAGAAATCACAAGTAGATGGAGAGGCAGGCAGAGAGAGAGAAGGAAGCGGAGAGCCCGATACAGGACTCGATCCCAGGACTCTGAGATCATGACCTGAGCCGAAGGCAGCGGCTTAAACCACTGAGCCACCCAGGTGCCCCATGCAAATGCATTTTAAATAATCGCATTCATCCAGTGGTTTTGTTTTCTTGGTTGGGACTAGGAAAAATAAGTGGGAATTAGGTGACATCTGAGATTCTATTAATGATCCTACTATGTTTCTTAGTAGAGTAGTCCCATATTTTATGCTGCCCAAAGTCTTAAATATTTCTGTGTAACTAACTGCTAGCAAGAGATAATCTTGCCACCGCACAGATAATCAAAATACCATATTTTAGGCATCCCTCAAGAACCTTAATATCTGAATGCTTCTCCTTATCTCCTATTCCTAAATGCAAATTAAGTAGCTAATTGTTGTTAAACTAAGGTCCCATTTTCTTGTTTCTACATCCTGTGTCATGATTAGCATAACTCATTTTCCCCATATTTCTCAAGTATCTGAGCAATGAACAACTCTCAGTTCAATACTAAACTTTAAGTGGCCCTTTTCAATCAGCCCTGTAAATCTTTCAGCTACTTGCTCCCTGAAAAATACTCATTTTTAGCTTCTATCCATTCACACCATTCTTAAATGCTTGAGTTAAAAGCTTTTACTTGTTTCTTTTTCTTCTTTCAGTGTAATATTTACCTTATAGAATTGTTGTAAATGTAAAATATGTATGTAAATTATTTAGCACAGAAAAGGCTTTATAGATGATCTTCCAAAGATGCTAGTAATACTGTTGCTACCAATAATTGAAACAACATCTGTAGCCTGATTTCACTGGATGGTACCAATGAAGTCTAGAAAAGTAAAGAGTAAGTAATTAGGTAGCAAGTCAGAACAATCATAATGCAAAGAAACTTTTTGAATATAAACAAAAACCAAAGAGGGGGCAACATTGCCAACATCAAACTGAAATAAAACAGCAGATTACTTTGGAGATTTTAAGTTATTATTTTCATTATAATATTGTACTGTGTTGCAGGTTTCAGGTCATTGTTTCTTTACTGATGGTCCTCCCTAAGTTTCCTGCAGACATTTTTAAGGAGAGTGAATTTTATAGGTTACTTGTTTCTATGCCAAACCTGTAGAAATAAAGCAGGTCTTTCCTACCATATAAGCCTCTGACATTAGATTAGAAATAATAACAAAGTGATTTTTTTTTTCCTCATTGTAACAGGGAAAGTCTAAAAAATTATAGTATTTTTTTTCCATTTTATCTTCTTTTCAGTGTTCCAAAATTCACTGTTTATGCACCATTCCCTTGTCCCTTGATACTAAGTTTTGTAGTGCTAAGTAAAAGACTTGCAGATTTTTGAGAAAATGTTTAGATTCAGAGAGTGGATTCACTTTTAAAATTCTCAAGGAAACTTAGTCTCTGAAACTCCAAACCTCTAAAAGGCCAACTTTGCCTTGAGGGCACAGACCCATTAGCACTGGTTCAGGGTCCCATTCTTTTCCCCAGAGAAGATCAGGCTTGGCAAAGAAGAAATCAGTGATCATTAATTCTTTGCATTTGTAAGAGAAGTTGCTTCTGAACTTCATTCTTAACTCAATCCACTTGAGATCTAGATTTCTTAAGTGAATTGACCTTGAGTGTGATAGCCAGAGTCTTTATAGACCTGTACACCAGTTCAAGTTTTAGAGAGGTTGGATCTGTTCTTAGTGGAGTTATCTCTTGATTTCAAGAGGTAAATGACAGCTAAAATTTACTAGGGCAAGCAGTTTCGAAAGGATCTTTTGAATTTGATTGTCTGAAGATTTATGGGGAAATGTTACCTGTAAATCTCTTTATTATTAATTAATCGTAATATTTTTATTTTATTTTATTTTATTTTATCGTAATAACTTTTATTATTAATTAATCCACATATGTAAGTGGATTGAATTAATTTAGATTATTCAAATTATTTAGATAAAGTGACTACAAATTAAACAGTAAGGTTTTTTGTTTGTTTAAAAGTACTAAATTTTGTTTAGGTTTTGTGATGCTAACAAAATTTGTTAGCTTCTCTCTTACATGATCATAATTAATTGCCTTCTTTCCTGTAAATGCATACTATTCCTTCATTGAAAGGGTGAGGATTTTTTTTTTAAGATTTTTATTTATTTATGACACAGAGATAGCGAGAGAGGGAACACAAGCACAGGGGAGCTGGAGAGAGAGAAGCAGGCTCCCTGCTGAGCAGGAAGCCCATATGGGGCTCCATCCCAGGACCCTGGGATCATGACCTGAGCCGAAGGCAGATGCTTAACTGACTGAGCCACCCAGGTGCCCCAAGGGTGAGGATTTTTCACTATCTTTGAATGTAGACTGACCTTGGCAGCTTGCTGGACCAATAGATTCCACAAATGACAGTGTAGCTAGGTCATAAGCAGTTTTACAGCTTTTGCTTGGACCTCTTGGGATGTTTTTTCTTGGAAAACTTGTACTAGGAAACATAGCCAGCATATTAGAAGTTGGAATAATTCAAGCCATTTAGAAGAAAAGATACCATGTGGAGAGAGAGAAAAGCTAAGAGACAATAAGGCACTAGATTTAAGAGTTAAGAAGTTATCTTTTTTTTTTTTTTTAAGATTTTATTTATTCATTAGGGAGAGAGAGAGCGAGCAAGCACAAGCAGAGAGAGAGAGGCAGAAGCAAACTCCCCACTGGAGCTGAAAGTCCAAGGCAGAGCACAATCCTAGGACTCTTAAGTTCATGACCTGAGCCAAAGGCAGACACTTAACCATCTGAGCCATCCAGAGGCCCTTTATAAGTCCTCTTTTAAGTGGATTCTGCAGCCTCAGCCACAACAGAAACCCAATCCCCAAGTCACAAAATTGTGAGCAAAATAAAATAGTCACATAGTGACTAAATGTTAGGCTGATTTTAATGAGATAGATAACTGTGAGAGAATTTGGTAGCCGGTCTAATTGTATAACGAAAACTAAAACAAGTTGCATTGCTTTGAGATTGTCAGAATTGTCAGTGCTTTGAGAATGCTTTTGAAGGTTATTTTGAAAGTGAGTGAGGAAATGTTATTGAAGCCTAGAGAAAAGGGGACTTTATAATATAGTAGAATAAATTTTGGCAATAATGTCACCTCTGGTAAAGTGGAAAACAGAAAGGATAAATAAATAAGACTTTGGGGGCACCTGGGTGGCCCAGTAGGCTGAGTCTTTGCCTTAGGCTCAGGTCAGGATCTCAGGGTCCTGGGATCAAGCCCTGCATCTGGCTCTCCGCTCAGCAGGGAATATGATTCCCCTTTTCTCTCTGCCTGCCTCTCTGCCTACTTGTGATCTCTTGCTCTATCAAATAAATAACTGAATAAATAAATAAATAAAATCCAAATAAATAAATAAATGGATAAAGTAGCTTTTGTTCTGGCTGGGGAAATTTCCAGGTAGTATCTAGAGTGTTCCAGTTGTCTCTTCTAGATGCCTGTTTATAAAATAGAGAAGAGAGGTCAACTAAAGGAAGAACTGTACAATTTTGAGGAGAATTGAAAAAAAAATATACAAAGGACCTAGGACTTGCTTGTTTTGGAAAATTTTCACCTCCCTTACCTCTTAGCTAACAATTAGCAGCATAAAAAGTAGTCTCACAGAAAGAATCCAATTTAATAGGATACACACAGAGTAGGCTTCAGGGTCAATTTTATAAATGAATGGCTCCAAGATCCTGTGTTGATCCCCTCTGGAAGACATAAGGCCATCCCTGTTAGGGCTTCTTAGAATCTTACAAGAGTATTCTTATACTCCCTCTGCCATAAAAGGATGCCTTTAAGAATCTTAAGGACATGCCATACTGAGCCTTTTAACTAAACAAAAATACTTGTAAGAATATTAAGGGAAATATTGCATAGCAACTTGACTTTTGAACCAAGGCAGAGGAGAGCTTGTCCTGAAAAGAAATGTGGATATGATTTTCATATAATGGAGTGGATTAAAATATGATACACTACAAGTTCACAAAATCTTCAACACATTATATCAGCTTAGATGAAAAGGAACAGAGATAATATAAAATGCAAATAAATCTTTGAGCTCTTAAACTTCTTTATATAGGAACAGCCTGAAAAGCTTATTTCGTTATGATTATGGTCTCTAATTCTTATGGAAAGGAAGAATGGGACCAAGATCTCAGAACGTGGAACAAAGAGACAAGGACAATTGTCACTGGAACCATAATCAAGAAATTAGAGACATGGACCAGTGGCTATAAAAGTGACTAGAAGATAAACTATACTAAAGTAAAAAAATATCCTCTTTATCATAGAGAGAAAAAAGCTAATACACACAGAAACACCAACTAAATGAGAAAGTCATCTCAGAAATGGATCATCTAGCCCTCGTCATGCTAACGAAACTGTCTAGCTGAGCCTTCTTAATGTCTGATCCATAAAATTATAAGCAAAGTAAAATAGTTGTTTTAACACACTTAAGATTTGGAGTAATTTATTATACATCAGTAAATAAATGTGTAATTGGAGCTCACCTTTCTTTACCACATTTAGTACAATTAGTATGATTATGAATTAATCTGGGGTTTTCTCTTGAATCAGTAAATGAATGTAAGATTTAAATCAGAGCTGTAATCCTCAACCCCTCAGGGTCTCACAGCATAAGCAAAGTTACTATATATTCTCAACAAAGTAGTGTCAATTAATAAGCTACTCGAATTTCTGCTTTTGAGAAGTCATTCTTAACATATTTATTGGTTGATAATTCTTATCAACCTAAAGATAGGCCCTTTGATAATTATTTGGAATTCGGTGTTTACTATGTTCCAGGCACAGTTTTAATATCCTCACCGTAACCATAGTTGATATTATTATTGTTGAAATTAGGTTCCTGGGAATAGGTTAGCAAGAAGAATGTTTATAAGAGACTGCTCTTAAAATCAACATCTCTGAATGGAAGAAAATTGAAGCAGGAGTAAAGAGAGGGAGATGACTTGAAATGTACTTTCCCCAGCAGTGTTGGTTCACACCACAGAGAGCACTGGAGTTGACTTCATCAATTCAAATCAATCTAGTGCTTTCTGAGACTATTATAAATATTTATTATAGTTATTTGTGAATTCCAAATTAATTTGACAAGACCAACTAGTATAAACCTTAACAGAAAAGTTGATAAATTCCTACCAAAAAAAAAAAAAAAATCACAGAACAGTCCCAAAATATGCAAGTGAAAAGAACAATTGAATACCAAGATTTATGATTTTAAAATAACTTCTGTGCAATATTTTCTAATTTAAAAAGAATTAATAAAATTGCTTGCAATCTGGAATGCTGCAGCTTATTTGTAATAAATTTTAAAATTATTACCACTTTCAGTCAATTGTCTCTATGTATTTTTATAATTAAGTATGTAGTTCTGAGTTACCTGGAAATCTCAGGATTGTGCTAATTAATAATTGTGTTAATATCCTCAATCCTAACTTTTAACATATGGAAATACATAAAAATTCAGCTCAGTATTTTCAGGCTTTTTACGTTTATTCAAAGAACCTTTTAAAAAAGTTATATTTCCAACTTAAAAATTTTTGAATAAAACTTTTTGAATATTTATTTTTAAAGTGTTGCCAAATTTGGATGTGACAAGTTTTAGGCCACCTCAGTAGAATTCTGTTTCACTATATAATATAAATTTATACAGTTAAAAAATAGTAACAATAACAAAGTTTTTTTTTCCTCAAAATATATAGTAAGGGACAGTTATAAAATTTCCAAATTAAAACTTGTATCTTATTTAAACTCTCATCAATCATTCAATTTGTTTCCTTTCTTTTCTGTACCAATGAATTTCATTGTATTCTTGTAATATAGTCTTGTCTACAAGCTTTATATTCAATAATTAAAAGTCTCTAAATCTAAAAAAAAAATGACTTTTTTTGATTTCTTGTTCAGTGAATTCTTTGAAGATTTCCAACTCATTTTGAAACAAATGTGATCAAATGTAGAGGAATCACTTATAAAAAGTTCAATAGAATTATAGTCTACTCGCATTAGTTTACAAAATACCTTTTTGTAATTTTGAACCTTTCTAAAATTTAATTGATGCCTGGCAGAGAAGTGTGAAAGTGTGTATTGGCATGCTAAAGAAATGATGATGGTGATGATGATAATGATTAAACATCAGCTTCATTACAAAAAGTTATGTGTTTTAGTGACTTATATATGCAAATTTTGACAATTAATAAATTCTATTTCAATTGCAAAAATATTACTGCTCATTTGGAAGCAATTATGAATTATTCATTCATGAACAATTTCAGCAACACTGACTATGTAGAATTTGTAATTTAGAGAAAAAAAAAGTTCTTACCATAATTCTGTGAGTCACCAAAATTTGTTTTGTTAGTGTTAATATTATTACTGATAGTATTACTGCATATACAGTGAATATTATTGATTTACAACTTTTAAACTGAATTTATAGAACTTTAAAACTATGCTCACTGAACTTCCAAAAGCCTTACTTTAATTTATTGGATAAAACATTACATTATTAATTTTATTATTTTTTAAAGATTTTATTTATTTGAGAGAGAGAGCAAGTGAGTGAGAAAGCATGAGCTAGGTGAGGGGCAGAGGGAGAAGCAGGCTCTCCACTGAGCAGGGAGCCCAATGTAGGTCTTAATCCTGGAACTCCAGGATCATGACCTGACCCAAAGGCAGATGCTTAAACAACTAAGTCACCCAGGCACCCCTAAATTATTATTTGAGTAATCTTATAGGTTTTTCTATTTGAAAAATCTGTTAATATGAATCTGACACAATCTTTGTGAATAGTTTCTGTTGCTAATGTAATTGATGCACTAGGAATAATTAAAATTTTTTTTAATATTTTATTAAAAACAAAAACCTGGAAGTCAAAAAGGCCAAAATTAATTTGGAAGCATAATTATGTATTAAGAAGTAAGTCACAATTTATAATGATATGGAAATGCATATTCTGCAATTACATATGCTAAAATATAATTTTTCATGTTTTCAGGTTTCATACAACATTTCTGTTTATTATAACTTTGTTGAAAAATAGAAGTTTAGTTCTTAATTTTTATTTGCTTTTATTATAAGTTTTTTAACTACTGACACCTGGATGCCAAATTAAAAAAATGACATCAAACATATAGTAAACCATGACAGATTTACACATTCATGTAATCGACTAAATTGCTTTTACAAAAACATTTGTATTTTTCTCTATATTTTCCATGGTGGTACTACTCACTTTATTTCCCACATGTGTTTCACATATGTCTAATGTATAATTTTCCACATTTCCTACTGACTGCACTAACTGATAGCTTTGCAGCTTCCTGCATCTCAACAAGCTGTAGGCTAGACCAATGCAGAGTTGGCTGGTACAGGTGGTTTACAAGGATATCATGTTTGAATAATTTCTTACTACTATATAAGGAATTGGATACTCCTAGCTTATCCTATTCCTTAGCACTATATTTTCATCAGGAAGTACCCTCAGGAAAAGAATGATGAGTTATCTTTGCACATTTACAAATTTAATCATATGTTAAATTGATAACTCTCACTGCACATATATCATATACACTACTAGATGATGCCAGTTGATGAGAGGAATAATTAAACGTCTACTAAACCCATCCTGGATTATTTCATCTAATTCTTAATACTACTACTTCATTAAAAAAAAAAAAAAGTAAAGAAAAATTCGGGATAATTCCGAAGGTGAACAAATGTTCTTCCAGGAAAACAGACATAAACTAGGATTTTACAAGGCAAACAGAATATCCCATCAGACTATTTATTAAAAAAAAAAAAAAAAACCCTTAAGAGTATCTTAACTGTTTGTAAAGCTATAATATTGAAGATAGATGAGATTTAGTCAATATATGTTCTCAGAAATTGAACAAAGGGGAAGGGCTAAGAACTATGAATTTAGGTTTTGGCTAAAGGAATGAAATACATTCCAACATTGGAGCTATCCAAACATAAAGTTTAGTATGTTGAAAATTAATATTTTGTATTTGTAGAAACACTCAGATAGAGGATAGATGAATATCCACTATTAATGTTGTGGAAGAGATTCCTAATTTGGGTAGGAGTTTGGAAACGGTGCTCTTTGCATAATCTACAGGTCTTTATTACCTACAATGAACAGTAATGTGCATTGGTATCCCACTACAATGAAATTTACTTTACAGTGGATTCAGTAAAAGTTATTCAACTATGGCTTCATGCTAAAAGGTAATGAGGCAATCAAATGAACCTATTCTAATTTGTCCTGTTTATGGAATCACCTTATAGCATGGAAAGCCAAGGACAGAAAAAGGGCATGAAGCTCAGTGCAGAAAATGGTAGAATTAGAGAGACTACTGGTAATTAAACCATTATGAAATAGTGAACTGAAATATTTCTTTTACTATGAAACACAATTCAAATTTTGTAACTTTATTCTCAGTGCCAATATGTAGTCATTATTAACGTTGCCAAACTTGTTTATTTATCACCCACAGGTACGTGGTCCTGTGGTACCATTCAGGTACTAGGTCTTGAATGAAGAAAGTCCCTCTCTCTATATATATATATATTTTCCCCCCTATCCTCTTCTAGGCTCTCTGCCAGGTGGTGCTCTTTGATTTTTCAGACATAGCATATAAAGATTTGAGGAGTGAGTATGTGTTTTACTTTCCTCAATATGGATACAAGAAATATATGTTTTATTGTTTTAATTTTGGATTTGTACACACAATATTTCTTGAAACTCAGAAAACATATTTTTTCCTTTTTTTATTTTTTTATGAGGAAGTGGTGATACAACATGGGGGCTTAAGAGGGTAGCAGAAAATATTTTTTTTAAAAAGATATTTTGATTGATTCTAAAATATATTAAAGATCCAAAATTATTTAAGTACCATAGTTCTAATATGTTCTAATATATTTATATTCTTATATATACTAATGGTTATGTACTGAATGTGTACTTACAAAATTCATTTGTTGAAATCTTAACCCCTAAATGTGATGGTATTTGTTGTAAAGCCTATGAGTGGTGATTAGTTCCTCTGGATGGAGTCCTTATGAATGATTAGTGCCTTTATGAAAAAGACCACAAAGAGCTTTCTAGCACCTTCTTGAATGAAGAACATATCTAGAAATTGGCAGTCTATGAACCAAGAATCAGACCCTCATCAAGCAACAAATTTGCTGGCTCCTTGATCTTGGACTTTCCAGACTCCAGAACTATGAGAAATTTCTCTTGTTTGTAATCTACCCAGTCTAAAATAATTTTTTATAACAGCCCTAATGGTCTGAAGCCCTAATATTTTATCTATACTATAATTATGGTGTAGAAATCACTTGTACCTTCAAAAAAACTTCTGTTCTTCCCCTCCTAAATTATCATGCAGCATATGATATTAGAAACCACTATATTTATAGATACTAATATGTTTCTTTTTTAAAAAAATATTTTACTAATTTGAGAGAGAGAGCACACACAAGTTAGGGGAAGGGCAGACGGAGAGAGACAAGCAGACTCCCTGCTGAGCATGGAACTCAACAACATAGTGCTTGATCCCAGGACCCTGAGATCATGACCTGAGCCAATGTCAGTTGCTTAATCGACTGAGTCAACCAGGTGCCCTATAGAAAGTTTCTTGAATAGTCACAGATTTCCAACTTCCCTTCCATTGCTTGACCTTCCTTTCCAACATCCAAATATGCCCAAAGACTTTCAAAGATAAAGATCTTTCTTGGACAATAAATATTATAAGTTATCTAGCCAAACAACTTTCTCCTTAAATATTTAATCTTTTGATTTTTAACATTTTCGAACAACTTAAAAAGTTCCAAACAAAAAAATCTAATTATTTGTATGAAATTTTTAAATAGTTGAAGACAGAAAAGATGCTGCTTTCTCATCTCATGATTCTTTCTCCTTCTCTTAATGGTGCAGTTCATCAATAATTCTCCCATGGCACAATTTTTGGTAAGGCACTAAATTTGTGGTAATTTATTACACTAGCAATAGAAAACAAATACAGTCTGAAAAGCTGAATTATAATGAACTATTCTGTTGTCTACAAATCTACAAATGAATTTTAATAGTTGCCTTCATTTTATTTTATTGACCCCCTGATAATCTTGTCCAAAATGGACATTAAGTTTTCCAATTAATGTTTTGTGTAATCCACTTTGTTACTCATGAAAATTGGAACATTTTCTCATCTTCAGCTTTTATTATCATTTTTTCTTGACCTAGCAATCCTCGTATGATGACAACAATAATTTGGCCAATAATGCTATACCCTAGTTCAGTACATTGGAATCTAACTTGTTGAGATAATTAAATGTACTTTGATTTAGATTCATTTTATAATCAATATACTTAGATTGTTTTCCATAAACAATACTGCTTCAAGTTTTTTGTTTGTTTGTTTGTTTTGGTATATATTTTTTTCAGGGTGAGTATCATTTTAAACAGGAAAAAAAGAAAAATAAAAAATAAGAGTTGAGTCATTCAGCTTCCACCATTTTATACTATCAGCAGCATACCACCTGAAATGAGCAATCAGCTGTACTTTTCTTGATATTTTTCTTCTTCTAAATTTAATCAGTTACTTGATTTTTCTATTCAAGTCTTTTTCCATTATATATTAGGCTTTAGTAATTTTTTTTAAGATTTTATTTATTTTTTTGATAGAGAAAGATCACAGGTAGGCAGAGAGGCAGGCAGAGAGAGAGAGAGGGAGGGAAGCAGGCTCCCCGCTGAGCAGAGAGCCACATGCGGGACTTGATCCCAGGACCCTGAGATCATGACCTGACCCAGAGGCAGTGGCTTAACCCACTGAGCCACCCAGGTGCCCAGGCTTTTAGTAATTCTTATATTGGTATTAGATGTCTCTTCAGCTCTTTTATTTATTTTATTTTGTTTATTTTGTTTTATTCATTTATAAAATATGTGGATTTTTAAATTTTATTATTTTTTTCCTTTACTAATAACAGTTAAACTAGATAGGTTCTTCTGTGTCTATATGGTTTTTCCTATAATAGATTCATTCAAAATTTTGTGGTCTCAATTTCACATTTAGAACTCTCTCTTAACTTGCTGAACTTGTTTTTCACTTCTGGAGACTATTTTATCCTTGAAAACTAAATTTCAAAAGCTATTCTCTGACTGTCCCAAACAGAATACCATTGCATTGTATTCATGATAGTTCTTTCCTTTATGTAACATTATTTATTAAATGTTCTCTTTTATTAGAACACATTAATTATTTAAATAAGGTAAATCATAGTAAATTTAGGAAAAGTGATAAGCAAAATATGCACAGGAGAAATTTGGAAGACTATGAGTCGTCCATCCTGCCTGCTAGAATTTAAAGTGTATTTCCATTTAAATTTCTCAAGACTATTCAAAGTTTTCATAGCTTTTATTTATGTTTCTGTCCTTCCCAAATCTAAAAGAAATATTGAGATTTTTTTCCCCACTTTGGTCATGAAATTGTTAATGTTATTTACTGTTGCGAATCTGAAAATTTACAGAGCTTTTTTTGATTCATCTTGTTAAGTATTTCATGAAAATATATTCTTCCTTCATGCAGTTGCTGCTATTCTTGATATTGCATGAATGTAGCCACTCCTGAGAACATTCTCAGAAGTTGTTGCAAAATTTTTTTAGGAAAAAAAAAAAATTGTAGAGCAATGCAGGGTGATAATCATGATTTATTTCCACTTTTCTAAGAAAAACTAAAAAATGCCACCAAACTTTCAAGGTCACTCAGCAATCTTTTCACATATAATAATATTACCTCTAGTGTTGGAAAAACAAATATGTTGATAAATTAAGAATATTGAATAGTCATATTTTTCAACACAAATAATAATGTTGCAGTTCTATCATTAGATCATATCATTCATAGAAATATATTTTTTAAATTTATATCTATTTTTGCAATTATATGAAACTATTAATATAAATTTGAGTTAAATTTCCATGTCTATGTCCAATTTCAGAGACACTGTTACACATTTGGAATATCTCTAATCCGTAAACAGTGACATTTATAGGGCTAACAATTGAAAACATTTTCTAACTCTCAGTCAGCTTTTTCTTCTTTGAACTTATAGGAAACATTTCACATCAGATCATTTCTAGTTGCCCTCCTGAAGAAAACCCAAAGCTTTACTTAATAGCCAAAGATAATATTTATTTAAGTCTAGATTTTTATGTCAGTTTTTATATTCAGCTTTTTTCCTCAAAGCATACTACATTTTGGATATCCCATATCCTATATTCAGAAAGATACCTGTTTTCTTGCTAGAACAGTTTACAAAACTATCTAATGCAAAGAAGATCTCTATCTTAGAATGCTGTATACATATATCTCTTAAAACACTATCTGTTGAAGGAAAAAAAATTCTGCAAGATTATTTTCTTTCGAGTTCTAAAGAAGTGTCTGCAGCTGATCAAGATGAGAGACAACTATATGTTCTTGGGAGGTGAGCTGTATTATAAACCATGGACTTCTAGAAGGTGTGATTCATACATTGTACTGTCAGATCAAAATAAGGTTTGGCACATTAAATATATGTTGGTTAAATCAGCAAATAAATGATTTGTTTTGGTTCTGATTTCCTGCTGTCCCTTTAATGAGCTTTCTGTATTTGAATGGCCTCTTTAATCTCTTTACCCTCCTCCCATATTTTTCCCTTCTTAAGATTGATGAACCTTTGAGAAGTGCAAATTATTTCAATTTGAAATGACAGATAAATCTCAAGATGCAAACTTGACTAAAATGATCTTATATGTAAACATGCTATATAGATTTAAGCACATTTACGTTAATCTTTACAGAAATATAATCTAAAGGAGTAAAGATGGTAGGGATTTTGTACCTTGCAGTGCAATTTCCTCTTGGTGATCTATTGAAAGTCAGCTCTTGACATAAGGGTTTCTAAAAATAACAATAAATAAATAATAAGTAAATAAATATTTAGAAAAAAGCACGTTTTTTTCTTTAAAAACACAAAATCAAAATTGATTATAGCAAAGATCAGAAATCAAGTATACCTACTTCACAATAACTCCTACCTCTATTTAAACTCTTCCTTAATAATAGCTACATATGCACATATATTTATTCCATAGTTATTAACACTGATTTCTAAGTTTTAAATTCTATTTTTTGAAATATTTCATGATCACTTTGAATTTATAATGACCATTATCAGTTTCTGTGTGCATCATTATGTTTGACATTATTTGAAAGAGCATAAATAGATATGTCTTTTCTAAAAATAATAGTATATTAGGCATTCTGGGTCCCAGTAAGATAACATAAATTTCATCCTACAATGTTATAATTATCTGAAATTTGAACTCTCTTAGAAACTTTAGCCAACATTATCTGTTTGATGCTTTGTTTAGTTCAATGAATTAATCTATAGTTTTAAAGGAAGTTAACTATGTATAAATGGAAATTGACTACTTTGGAAATCTGTACATGCTACAGAGTCTATGACTATAATTTCAAAACGAGATATGGATGTGTTCATAAATAGGAGATATGAGTATGTAAGTTTGATAATGGAATAACCTAAAATAAACATCCACACATGTCCATGTTTATTAGGTTAAGATGAGATCAACTCATTTTAACATTCTGGAGTCCAGTCTTACAAATTTAATATACTTCCAAGTTGCACTGGATTCCAGCTAAGCACTATTTGTTCTGACAACTAAGTGGGAAAAATCAATCCTTTTGAAATAATGGAGAAGACCATTTTGGAAAAAAAAACCAAAAAATAAAAAACAAAGAAACAACTATCTAATATCTTTATTTCTACCATTTCTACCAGTTGTCACTCTAAAGATGTTATTTATAGTGAAATATAATTAGTTCACTTCCAGTGATGAAAATTTAGCTTCCTTATTATTATTATTATTCTTTTACACTACGGCTTATCTCCTATTTCATGTGTTGGCTGAATTTTCGTGGTAATATCTTTATAATGATCAAAAGAAATGGCACAGTTAATGGGGTTATCAGTACAACTATAGACTGTTGCCAAAATCTTTTGGCACAAAATCAATTGCTATAATTGTGTCCAATATATTTTCATATATATCATGACATATAAAGGAAGAGAGCAACACCTTTAAGATCTAGAATTAAAAAGACTATATAGCATGATTATACATGCAAAACTTTATAATTGTTAAAGCAGTTACTATTTTTTCCTATTTACACATATTTCTCTTCAAATAAATCAAGGATTATAGTAGGTGAGGATATTTGAAATTAAAAATAATCAGATAAAATACCATTTACTTAATTCTATTAAATATTAATCAGAGGGAAATATTTTCTTATTTAATAAACTGAAAAGAATTACCATATTAACAGATTCTTTTATTACTCATTTTTGAGAAAGTAAGAAATAAAAGTTCAGCTCCCTTAGGTTTTATCAAGCATGGGGCAGATTGGGAACAGTCACAGAGGCTTTCCTCCGAGAGCATAAGGAAGGAATCATTCCTGTTTATGTGATTGATGTTTTAGAATCCAATCAAGAATAAAGAGTCTTAAGTCTAAGGAAAAAAAAAGCGAGAATAAAACCTTTTCAGAAAATGTAGCAGATGTTTGTTCACTTTGAACAAATAGGAAAGCAAAATCTTAGGGGAGATATTGATAATAAGTTAGTTATCTTAATTTTATCTTAGATCATTAGGTTTAATCAAGCTAGTTGCAAGCAAGGATGCTTTCTTTTTGTGCTTCCTGCTGGTCTACTGAATCCTTGTAATCTTTTTTTATGCCACAACTCAGTTGGAATTCTTGTCTGAAGCCATATTACTCGATGCAGGAAAGGGCTTTTGAGAAAATAGGATAATGTTATTCACATTGAAGCTTTGAACTTTTTTTTTTCCAAGAGGGAATTATTGATTGTGTCAGCATCCTTAACACTACATTGCAAAGATTCAATGTGTAACAACAATTCATTCTATAAAGGAACACAGGACATGATTGCCCTGCCTCCCACCCTATTAGTACTTTAACATTGGACTTTATTACCCAGCTGTTTTGACATACAAATCATCCCAATTGGTTTCTAACTATATAAACTATATTTCTGTATGCTGCTGTCATATTATTTATCCTATTACATTCACAAATCTTATTTAGGTATTGAAGTTTGTGACCAGATCTCTTGATATAAGGTTAATTAGAAAACAAAACAAAACAAAACAAAGAACAACCCAAAACAGTACCTATCCATGATCTAGTTCAAAACTAGAACTTATTGCAGCTTATATGAAAGACCATTTTCAACAGTGCAAAATCGAGGGCACATAAAATCTGCATGTCAGTGATAAACATTTCTCGTGGCTATAGTTTTCAAGATTTTTTTAAAGGATGGGGTCATACTTTGAGTAAATGATTAAAAAGAACTATTTTGCATTAAAATGTGTACCTATAATAGCTTGTGTGCATGATAGAAAAGTATTAGAACTTATTTCTGTATCCAAAGTATACTTCTCTATGATGGTAATGAAAATTCAAAATAAATTTTAATTGGTTTTGTGTTTATTTATTAATTATATGTCTATGTGGTTTTAAAATTTAAAAAATCCTTTATATTCCAGAATTTGAGTCACTCCTTTTCAAAGGCCCTTTACATATTTCCTCTTTATATAGGACAGAAATTTATTAACTTTAACATTTTTTATAGTAATTCATAGTTTAACATAGTATTCTCAATTCTATTAATGTTTTAGAAAAAATATATTATCATACTAATATCCCAGGTAACATAAATGACAAAGATTAACAGAAAATTCCCACTTCCTCTCATGGGATATATAAAGTCATGAAAAAAATCAATAGAATTTGTAAACTTTCCTAATAATTCACCCAAAATTTCAAGATTAAATGGCTAGTTTTAATAAAAGGAGTGAAGTTGGAGGTGTTAATAAATGAACCTTATTTTAATCATAGAACCATTACTTAGTGTTGTAGAAGAGAATAAGTAATTTCAAGAGACAAAATTTCAAGACATACTTACACTGCACTTTTTGGTTGTGTTTGTGGTTCTGCTTGCATATGTGAGAAAATATTAAAGATTTCAGAGACTGTATATCAGATCAAGAACATGCTTTTGCTAGGAGATTGGACATTCGTTCTTGAGACAGCCAACTAAAATATTTTTCAGGCAATATAAAAGCTTTATTGGGAAATTACAATTTAAAATTTAATTAATTTACTTGTTTTAATATTTATTTTTATTTAGGACAGCTAGTAATAGTTAATTTTGCTAAAATAAAGTTGCATTTTATTTTATTATATTTTAAAGATTTTATTTATCTATTTGACATGGAGAGAGAGATCAAAAGTAGGCCGAGAGGCAGGAAGAGAGAGAGAGGAGGAAGCAGGCTCCCCATTGAGTAGAGAGCCTGACGCGGGGCTCAATCCCAGGACCCTGCGATCATGACCTGAGCCGAACAGAAGCTTTAACCCACTGAACCACCCAGGGCCCCTAAAGTTGCATTTTATTTTACTTATTTACTTCACATGTGTTATGATACTCAAAGGAAATGAACTATAGATAAAATGTTATTCAAAATGTTACTGTTAATGTTATGTTACTGTCGTAAACATATGACCCTGGGTCAAGATTCTATTTATGATGAGAAGACACAGTCTAGTTTATTTAACAACATGCTCAACACAGAACTCGCTTCTAACTTTTAGTTAGCTAGCCCAAGGGCAAATTTATATATATATTTTTTGTAGTAGGAAAATATACAATCTCTGTTGTAACACCTCCTAAGACAGAAACTATTTCACAAAACTGTCAGAACCTTTTCAAATATCCTATAATGATTTCTTCCTACATGTGATTCACATAAAATGTTAGTTCATTATATCGAATCACAGCTTCTACTAAAGTGACACTTCTCACCACATTTTTATACGCACCTTAAAAACCCTTAGTTTTCTCTTAACCCAAATTGTTTTCTTTATACATGATATTCTTCTAATATGTTCTATATGTTTCCATAGATTCTTCTATTTTTATTATTAATCTAGAATATTCACGTATGGATTGATGTATATAAAATATGAGATTCAGAACTCAACAAATCCAGGAATATTTTTCCTATCAACCTCCTCTACCTGGGTACTCCCTGAGGTAAGTCTTAACACTGGGTGTAAACTGTATAGTATACATGGATGTAACTCAAATGGATTGCAAGTGTGCTGAGCTATTCTTTTTCTCAGCATTCAGATGGAAATTGGTGTGGCCACATGTCCTGGACTGGTCCGGTTGCAAATTGCCACTTTAATGTGCTATAAACATTATTATTTTACATGTGCATTATGTGAAAATGTTTTGAATATAGTGCTATAAATACTTGGTCATATAATTTTCATCGACTTTTATTTCACTGAATGTTTAAAAACAACTCTTCCTTTTTTCCTGATACATATATTTTCTCTCTTTAAAAAAAGTCAAGATCACGAAGGGTGGAAACTTGTCTTCTGCACTTTCATATATATGGGAAGATCATGATAATGCTAATTTTAGTTGTTAAATACAGTTTTATATTTCCTGAATGAAGAAATGAATGAGAGAAGATTTGAATAGTGGAGGTGAAACAAAACTTTTATACCACTCTTTATAGTCACATAAAACATTGGAAATATCTTACTTATTTGTATGTTTTTTTAACCTGGTGTCACTCGAGGTTAATAATATGACTACAAAAGTTATTCATAACTGAGAGAGGAAAAATATTCTGCAGTTCAGACTTCTGTGTATTTGTAGTTCTTTCTTAAGTTGTTTACATAGAGTTAATCCAGTTTAAGATGTTATGATTGGGCATTTTCTTTTTTTGGTATCCTAAAATAGCCACAAAATCATTATCCTGTTTTGGTAAAATAAAGAATCAGGATTCCAATTTTCACTTCCTATGTGCAACCCAAACTAATTTACATTCTCAGTACTGGATTTATTTTTCGACTTATGCATTTTTCAATTTGACTATATACTCCTTTCTTTTTTTGGTGGTGAGCAATTTAATCATGTGAAAAGCCTAACTTTGCAACAACTCTCTTTAATTTTCATTATTTTCATATTATTTAATATATTTTCAAAGATGAAAAAGGAGGTCAGTTGTAAAAATTGAACTGTATCAAGTCTTTTGAGATGCATTTAACACCTTTGTTGGAAGTCTCAGTAGAGAAGCATATCATTTGATGGGTATATAAACTGGCATTCTTCCCTTCTCAGGCAGAACTGCAAATAGTTTTCGTCCTACTGGTGTGTTTGCTTCCTTTATTAAGTAAAAGGAAATTAATATCAATTATATTTGAAAAAAATAGTTGATGTGTGGCCACTGACAATTTGGAGTTTCATGATTTCAAGACTTTTTATTTGTACTTTGTAAAAGAGTTACAAACATGATGTGAGTAGCAATACTTCATACTTGTTCTTTCAAGTCTAGGACAAGAATTGGAAACTATTAATTCTAGGCAGAAAGTTATACTTAGCCACAATACCAAAGGTGAAGCAAGCCAGTGAGGGAGAAAAAAATCCTAAAAATGATATAAAGAACTTTAGATATAGAACCTCAACTCTTGGGACGCCTGGGTGGCTCAGTTGGTTAAGCAGCTGCCTTCGGCTCAGGTCATGATCCCAGCGTCCTGGGATCGAGTCCCACATCGGGCTCCTTGCTCAGCAGGGAGCCTGCTTCTCCCTCTGCCTCTGCCTGCCATTCTGTCTGCCTGTGCTTGCTCTCTCCCCCCCTCTCTCTCTGATAAAAAAATAAAATCTTTAAAAAAAAAAAAAAAAAAAAAAAAAAGAACCTCAACTCTTCTTAACTATTGGGCATAACTTGAAGTAACTGTTAGCCTGTTAGAGTAAAACAAAACAAATAAAAGTCAAAAATAAATGAAAATATTATCCTGTGATAGTCATGGAGGCAAGCATATCTAATGAATTAATGTATTTGATGTTTTATTGACGCTTTTGACTTATGCATGTCTATTTTCATTTTGAGAATTTTTTTTCATTAACAGAATTTTTTTCATTAACAGAATGGATAATAACCAAATCCAAAATTGTCTTCCTATTGCATAAAAGTGTGCATTATCAGACCTTGCAATATTCCCTCCTTGTCAAAGAGTTTCTGGGAATAGATGGTGAAAGAAGAAATTGAAATAATTGCCTGTTTATAAATCCTGGTTTTTCTCTCTCTTAATCTTTTTTCACTTCTTCCTATACTCTCATCCTCCATCTATTTGCATTATTATGTTCTCTACACACAACTAGGGATAGTTAGAGTGAAGTAGAAAAGAGAGAATGAAGGGAAAAGAAGTGATGTTCCATAAAGTACATAATTGTTGGGGCAAAGTACACTTTCAAGTGGTGGGATGGTAGGTATGCTGCATTAAGTTTGTTAAAATGGGCAAGAAATGCAGATGAGAAACAAATAAGAATTGAGTATAGTTGTTCATGAGGCTTTACTAATTGGATTTTTTAAAGTATGTTAACTGTTTCCTTTGCTGTGCAAAAGATTTTGATCTTGATGAAATCCCAATAGTTCATTTTTTCCCTTGCTTCCCTTGCCTTTTGCGTTGTTCCTAGGAAGATGTTGCTGCGGCAGAGGTCGAAGAGGTTGCTGCCCGTGTTCTCCTCAAGGATTTTGATGGATTCCTTTCGCACATTGAGGTCCTTCATCCATTTTGAGTCTATTTTTGTGTGTGGTGTAAGGAAATGGTCCAATTTCATTTTTCTGCATGTGGCTGTCCAATTTTCCCAGCACCATTTATTGAAGAGGCTGTCTTTTTTCCATTGGACATTCTTTCCTGCTTTGTCGAAAATTAGTTGACCATAGATTTGAGGGTCTATTTCTGGGCTCTCTATTCTGTTCCATTGATCTATGTGTCTGTTTTTGTGCCAGTACCATGCTGTCTTGATGATGACAGCTTTGTAATAGAGCTTGAAGTCCGGAATTGTGATGCCACCAACGTTGGCTTTCTTTTTCAATATCCCTTTGGCTATTAAAGTATGGTTTTTGTTTACATATTAATTAATTCAATAAGTTATTTATTAAGATTAGTTTTATGCAAGATATTTTCAAAGTATTGGAGATAGAATGATAACTAAGACAATAATTCCCATAGGCAACTAATATTTTATTAAGAGTAACTGAAAATAAGTAATAAGTAAACAAATATATAACAGTGATAGCTGTGCGCTATTTTCTTAAAAGTATTTTTACATATCTTCAAAAATTAATTTACAAAAGGACATATTTTAATAAGATACTATTTGCAATATCACCAACAATATTAAATAATTTGGATAATCTAAGAAACTACATAGCACTATCAAGAGAAAGGATAATAAAATGGAGAGATAGACTTTGTTCATGCAATAGATTATCATTACTTTAAAGATGTAAATTTTTCTTCATTGATTTATGGATAAAATATAATCATAACTAAAATCTCAAAAAAAAAAAAAGCTAAAGTAGTGGATTTCAGAATTCACAAGGAAGTGCAAATGATTACGAATCGCTAAGACTGTCTTCAAGAAGGAAACAAGGAGGAAAGTTTTACTTCACTTGATATCCAAATTATAATAAAGTTATAGCAATTAAGATATACTGCCTGAGGATAGGAGAATAAACAAAAGTAACACAATAGAGAACCCCAAAACAAGCCCAAGCACATTTTGATTTATGATCAGCATGGCTCTGCATGGTAGTGGGAAATGGAACATCATTTTAATAACTTATTCTGGGGAAATTGAGTAGGTATAGAGGAAAAATGAAATCACCACTATCTTCCACTCTACAAAATAAATAATTCTACGTGGAATGTAAGTCATCCATACACATGATATATTTGTCCATGTATTTATGTATTAATAATTATTGCCAAATTATTATTTTCATTTAATGAAATTATATTCTAATTTTTATTTTACTGTTTACTTTCTTAGTTTTGCTCATATTCTTTGAATTTTTGTTTTTAGGTGTAACAAGAATTAATTTTTCTCTTTCCATTGTTTTTCCCTTTCCATTGTTTTATTAGTTTATTTTCTTTTGTGTTGTTTTACTTTATTTTTTTTTCCTATAGCCTCTCCTAGGTTCTGATAACACTAGTAAACCATGAGGTCATTTTTAGGTGCTTTTACATTTCCTGCAGTGGTAAAGATATAATACTGAAGATACAGTCAGCTGAATATGGCTTCTTTCAGTTCTTATATAGGCATAGGTTATAGGGATGGTTGCCTACAAATTTTTTTGGATTCCTTTATGGACAAAATGCAACAGCAGCCCCTACTTTAAAAGTAGTAATCTTGCTTCCAGTATTCTGAATAATTAGAAACAGTTTAATTCCTTTTGGAATAAGTGAAATAAATGATATATAAATATATATAAAGTATAATATATAAATATATATACATATATAATATCAATGAAAACTTTGAAATAAAACTCTTAGATACTTACATATGAATCTGGGATCATGGCAAATATAGAGCTGCTATCCCAGTTACTGCTTTCATTTTCATTCTGAATCTTCACCACAAAGACACTTTTTTTGTATTTGTTGGTGGCAACATCTTTCTCTCATCTTTCCCTCCATTCCTCTTTCTCTTCTTCCCTCCCTTCCTCTGTGATGTGTGTGTTTGTGTGTGTGTGATTGTGTATTTATCTAGCATCATTGTACCACCCACATGTCTATCCAGTTTCCTTACCAACTAACATTTACCTTCACAGATTTCTATTAAGCAATGACATGGATAAAGAAAACCATGTCACTGATTATTTAATGTAAAATTACAGGCTCTGAAATGCTCAAGGTGTTCAAATGAAAAACCGAAGTATCTCAAGTATAATAAAAGACATTATTTTTAGTCTTCCATTAAAAAGCCAATACTAGTTTGTTCTTACCTTGGTTTAAAATCTCAAGTGCTTTCTGTTGATAATACTGCCCTTTAGATATCTCAGATTTGTATAATAGCATATCAATTCTTTCTACAATAGAATATGATTTAGAATTTATATTGCATAAGGAATACAGACACCTAACTTAATTTTTTCAGTATTAATTTACAGATTATGTCAAGAAATAATAAATAATGATCAAAGCCCAGCTTTTCTAAATATTATCTATAGATATAATTACCACTTTAAAATGAAGTAGGCTATAAATATATTTGGGTAGAAAGTATTTAACAAGCAATATAAAATTTGAATTATGGTCATTATGCTTTATTATTGTTCTTTTTAAAATAAAATTTTTAATTTTTTAAATATTTATTATCTTGATAAGTTTTGAATTTTCACATTTATTACACTATTATACCTGTAATCTAGGCTAAGCTGATATAGTCATTATCTATTTAGGAATTCTAAGAATAGTGTGTGCATGCTTTCCTTCCTAAAATCATTTGCCATTTCAGTGGAGCCTTTATTTCATTCTTTATTTTCTAGGACTTCATTATCTATGCTAAGCCTGACATTTTCCAGATTGAAGATACTAAATTTGTCTTTTTTGACCATCTGTGTTAATTCTTGTGCTAAAACCATCACTTATCACTTTGCCCTAATTAAATCCAACTGTACATATCATTCAATGCCCTAATAACTCCTTCTCTGCAATCATTCCTCCGTCTTTGACAAAGCCAAGTTGTATCTAGTCTGACAGTGACTCTAGCTCAGTGTCTCCAAGATAGATGAACACATGTAAAAAGGAAGCTTCCTTGAAAAGGACCTTTTTACTTATCACCTTGATTGAGCTTTTCCATTTTTATCCACCATAAGAAGTAATTTCAAACTTCCTCTTTTGCATTTCTAATGAAAGCATGTAGCTATGATCACTTTCAACTTGCCTCATTTGCAGTTTGTTGTCAGTGCCCTCGTTAGTCATCTTTCACACATTTTACTTTGCAATTGTTGTCTTTTGTATTCCATCTCCTTGACTCAGATATCCAAAAGGAAGGGTGCCTTGTTTTTAAAAATTTTATATGAAATGGTTTACATAATATTTTTAAGATGTGCAACTCACTTGTGCAATGATTATTTTTCATATTTGCTAAAATTTCCAAATAAAACTCTCTGTAAGTAATAGTCAATATTATTCTTTCTACACTACCTCTGATTCTATCATAGCTTGCCTTTGAATACATGGTTGATGACTCTGTTCTGATGTGTAAAGAATCATTCCTATACCAACATGTAATATAACTAACCTCACTGACTTTCTTTCAGGTCGAATTGCCTTTTTTTAGGTCAAGCATTTTTTTTTTTTCTTTATAACTGCTCCATTCTTGTTTGTATGATATAAATTTTATTTTTACTTTGACAAATCAAAACTGTATGTATGTCAAATGTGATTTTATTTGTCCAGCACACCCCACTTTTCTTTATTAATTAATAGAATTTTTTTGAGCAGTTTTCAGTTTATGGAGATATTGTGTGGAGAGTATAGAGTTCCCCTAATATCACTTCTTTTGAGTCCTGTCTCATTCCTCCTTTTATTTACATCTTCTGTTAGCATTGTTAAAATTAAGAAGCCAATTCTGATATTTTATTGTTAACTAAAAATCATAGGTTACATTAGGGTTCACTCTTTGTATGGTGCATTGGTTTTGACCATATATAATGAAATGCATCGCTATTACTTTATCATATACAGCAGTTCCACTGCCTTAAAAACTTCTTCGTTTTACTCATTCATCCTTTCTTCCCTCTCCCAGAGCCCTGGAAAACACTGATCTTTTTACTGTCTCCATAATTTTGCCTTTCCAGAATGGAATATAATTGGAATTATGCAATAGATAGTCTTTTCAGTATGGCTTCATTCACTTAGTAACATGCATATAAGTTCCCCCATGGCTTTATAACTCATTTCTTTTTTATACAGAATAATGAACCACAGTTTGTTTATCCATTCACCCACTAAAAGTCATCTTGCTTCCAGGTTTTGGAAATTATGAATAAAGCTGCTTTAAACATCCATGTGCAGATTTTTATTTGGACATATGTTTTCAACTTTTTTGAGTAAATACCAAAGAGCATGTTTGCTGAGTGTATTTAGTTTTATAAGAAACCGACAAACTATCTTCCAAAGTGGCTATACCATGTTGCATTCCCAGCATCAATGAATGAGAGTTCCTGTTGCTCCACATCCTTTTCAGCATTTAGTGGTGTCAGGGTTCCAGATTTGGCCATTCTAATAGGTGTGAAGTTGTGTACCATTGTTGTCTTAATTTTCATTTTCCTGAAGATATATGACCAACTGAGCCACCCAGGCACCCCCCTGAAGATATATGATATTAGAAACCTTTTCATATGCTCATCAGACATCTGTATATTTTCTTTAATGAGGTATCAATGTCTGAGGTTCATTTTTAAATCAGGTTCTTGTTTCCTTTTTGTGTGTGTGTGCGTAAAGATTTTATTTATTTATTTGAGAAAGACAGCATGGGTGGGTGGGAGGGGCAGAGGGAGATGCAGACTCCCTGATGAGAATGAAACCCATCTAAAGTCTCAGTCCTAGTACACTGAGATCATGACCTGAGCCAAAGGGAGCCACTTAACCCACTGACCCACACATCCCCATGTTTTTGTTTTCTTAGAGTTCTTTGTGTATTTGGGTAAGAGTTCTTTGTATATTTGGGTAAGAGTCCTTTATCACATGTCTCTTTGCAAATATTTTCTCCCAGGATGTGGGTTGTCTTCTCTCTCTCTCAACATTGTCTCTCACAGAGAAGTTTTTTATTTTAATGAAAGCTATCAGTTATTAGTTTAATGAAAATTATCAGTTATTTCTTTTGTGGATGGTGTCCCCATTGCTGTATCTAAAAAACCCAAGGTCATCTAGGTTTACTCCTATGTTATCTTCTAGTAGTTTCATAATTTTAAATTATGTATTTAGGCTTATTATCTGTTTGAGTTAATTATTCTGTAGAATAAAATTTGTGTCCAGATTTTTTTTCTTTTTTTCTTTTTCTGCCTTTTTTTCCCCCCATATGGTTGTTCTGTTTTGCTAGAACCATTTGTGGAAAGGACTGTTATTTTGTCCACTATATTGCCTTTGCTCTTACATCACAGATCATATTTATATTTATGTTTGTCTGTTTCTGAGCTATTTGTGTATTCATTCACAATGAATACATTCTTATTGCATTACAATATAATAATTTTTGTATTTTTATATTTTATTTGTTTTATATAAATATGTTTTTATTTATTTGTGTTTTACTTGTGTATTCATTCACTAATATCATATGTCTTAATTACTTTAGCTTTATAGTAAGTCTTCAATTAAGGTAGTGTCAGTCCTCCAAATATTTTCTTCCTTCAATATTTGATTGGCTTTTCTGGTTCTTTTGCTTCTCCATATAAACTTTAGAATTTGTTTCTTAATATCCTCAAAATAGCTTGCTGTGGTTTTGTTTGGGATTACATTGAATCTATAGATCAAACTGGGAAGAACTGACATCTAGAGAACACTGAGTCTTTCTATCCAAGAACATGGATAGCTCTACATTTAATTAGTACTTATTTGATTTCATCAGAATTTTGTAGTTTTCCTCATATAGATTGTATTTTTTTAATATTTATTCTAAGTATTGCATTAGGGATGCTAATGCAAATGGTAGTGAGCTTATAATACCAAGTTCCACTTTTTCACTGGTGTTATATAGAAAAGCAATTGATTGGTATATTGACCTTATATCTTGTAATCTTGCTACAACTGCTTATTCGTTCCTGGAGCTTTTTTTTTTTTTTTTTTTTTTTTTTTTAAATATTTTATTTACTTATTTGACAGAGAGAGATCACAAGCAGGCAGAGAGGCAGGCAGAGGGAGAGGAGGAAGCAGGCTCCCCGATGAGCAGAGAGCCCGATGCGGGGCTCGATCCCAGGACTCTGAGATCATGACCTGAGATGAAGGCAGCGGCTTAACCCACTGAGCCAACCAGGCGCCCCATTCCTGGAGCTTTTGATGTCGATGATTCTTTTTGACTTTATTTTTGATTTTCTTTTTTTTTTTAAAGAGTTTTATTTATTTATTTATTTTAAAGAGCGCTTGTGTGAGCATGGGGGTGGAGGGTAGAGGGAGTGCATGTCCTATGTGAGGTACAATTTATGATACAGAAGATAATGGTGCTTAGCTAGATACAAAGAGACTTTTGTTGCTTAATTAATCATATAGTGTAGCAGAAACACAAATATAATATGGAACATTCACTGTATGAGTCTAAAAGTATGAAAATATATACCTTGGCTGGGAAAAATAAGAACAAAAAATGATGATTATTTTTAACCTGAAGAAGGAATAAAATTTAGGAAACAAAATAACAATGCAGTTACTATAAGAAATGAAATTTTAATCTGAAAAAATATATGTAGATATTCAAAGGCAAATTTTGTGAAATAAATGAAGGTCATTGTGGCTAATATACACTCTCAGCATAGGTATGGGAAAATATAAATTAGCGTATTTTATATACTATATACAACCACTTGCTCTGTCAGCTGAGAGTGCCTAAGCAACAATATCCCTGCCCAGATATATTTTACTAATATCATTCTAAATAAGCAAATAAATAATCAGGACTCCATGGAGAAATGTTTTAGGACTGGGTAGGAAATATACAAGACAATCATGAAACATTTTGTAATGATAGAAATTAAGGAAGTGATCCCAAGGATAGCCTGATGATAAAGTATGTCAAAGAGACAAAGAGTCAACTGAAAGAGCTCCCAAAAGATAAATGTGGAGATATTGAGAAAACAAACAAACTAGTATTGGATTATAGCCTGAAATTGAATATCAAGTTCCATAAGTTCATAAATAAATGAATAGACAAATAAATGGAGAATACTCAGAAAATTTATAGATACTCTGTTCACTAGAAGGTGGGTCATATCTCTCCACTTTTTAAGTATGGCTGTATACAGTGACATCTTTACAAAGAATGTAATATGGAAAGTGTGAGGAAATGAATAACTTTATAGGGGAGAGAATCCCTGACACACACTACCTCAGACAGGTGATCAAAGTTAACATCAGCTGTAATAAGTCATGGCGATAGTGTATAGGCTTGATATTATGTGATAAAAATAACACTTTACCTTTATGATTTTCCTCCAAAAAACCCATAACCTAAATCTAATCATGTGTAAAATATCAGACAAATCCCAATAAGGGACATTCTACAAAATATCTGACCAATACTCTGCACAACTGTCAAGGTCATCTAAAGCAGGAGAAGTCGGAGAAACCATCACAGCTAAGAGTATGATAACCGAATATAGTGGAGTATCCTTGTTGAGATCCTGGAAAAGAAAAAGAATGTTAGGTAAAAACTAAGGAAATCTGAAAACATTAGTTAATAATAATGTATCAATATTGGTCTATTAATTGCAACAAATGTACCATACTAAAATAAGTGATAATAATTGTAGAACCTGAGTATGGGTATAAATGGAAATTTTCTGTGTTTCTTCATTAATTTTAGTAATTATAAAACTATTCTAACATATGAAGATTATGAAAAAAAATTCACATTTGATCCCAAGAGCAGTAAATTAGTGATTGGAGGGTCAAATATTCAAATACTCTCTACAGGAAATTTGACAAGGTAAACAAATGAAGATCATAAATTTTAATTTTATCATAGTTTTATTTGTCTATTTATTTTATTTTTGCCCTTCTTCCCCCAGTGAAATTACAATATGTCTTGTTAACTACTAAATCTCTTTCTTGGGTGAGAACACTCCCTAAATTATAATATATCTCCAGTATCTGCTGGAATGATAGAATGGTTGTAAAACTGAAAGAGTGTGATAAAAGATTCAATGTGGATGAAGTAGAGAAAATCTTTGTTGAAGAGAAGTTGGTGTTTACAATGCATATGTTTATCCTAGATTGTTGTAACAGAAGTTCACCAGGATTATGGGTTACTCTTGTTAGAGATAATGACTATCAACATTATGCCAGTATCTTAAATGAATTGTAAGAGCCAGTCATGAAATAAGTAGCTGACACTGAACATAAAGAAAAAAGGATAATATTTTCAAGGTAGTTTATCTCAAAAAGTAGGTTTTTAAAGGAGGATAAAAAATCCCTGGATTCGTATTGGTCTGCATAATTTGTGTTCACGTGTGAATCCACATCTCTGTTGAAAGAGGTGGCACGTTGCGCTGTCAGCAGTATAACGGATGCGGAAGAGGAGTCAGGTTTAGTGGAAGTTCTTATATGCCATGCCATAAGGAAGGTATAAAACTTGGCAATAATAATTGGCTATTCTATGTGGGAGAAATGAGCCTAAGTGGTAAGGGATGGTAACATTAATATTTTTCTACTTCAACGAGCATAAATTTTGGAGGTTGACCCAGTAAAGAAATGATAAGTCTCTGATATTGTAGTTAGTTGTTTTTCTTCTCTTTGGCTTACTGGAGAGGCAAAACCCGAAATTCTGCTTTCCTTCAGGTGTGATCTGCTAGATATGCCTCTAGAAAAATCAGATTACACTTTTATTTGGTTCAAAACAGTATTCAGGTTTCAAGACCATACCACTGAACTTAAACTTTGATCATCTAATTTGGCTTTTAAATTAAGTGACTGTACAAGCTCATGACATAGTAAATAAGAAAATATGTATATTTTCTTTCAATGCTAATGTCAACTCTTTTAATATCAAAAGAGAATTGATTTTTAACTGCGTCCCTCACAAAATAATATGGCAATATCCAAGCCCCTGCAAAATAATAATATTAAAACTAGATAGTCATGTATGTCTCACAAACATTATAAGATTTGGACGAAATTGGGATTAAGTGCTCATTGCCAGTCAAGTAACAGAAACAAAGGAAGGATTTATCTGTAGAGGTTTTTGTTTTGCTTTGTTTTGGTGCTGAATCCAGACAATTATCACACTTGAAGCAGCAGGTATATGGAGTAAAAGTACAAATCATGGGGAGTGGAAAGCAGAAGACACTTCTATTTTTCTGTTAGTGCCCTGAACAGGTGTATTTTGTAGGAATATCCAGCCTCAGTTTTGTTTTGTTTTGTTTTAATGTATGATATGCTAAGTTAAAAAAAAAAAGGATTTATTACCTCAATCTTTTAAGGTAAGGGGATAGAAGGGAGTGTAAAACCAGTTAAATATTGGTCATCACAACAAATACAAAGAAAACTAAACAAGATTTCTTAGCAGAGCTGACATCACTATAATATACTTGGTGGAATTTTTATTTCTCAAGAGGCCTTAGAATAAGCATTCATAAGGATCAAAAAACAAGAAACGAAATCAAGAGCAGAAAAGGAAACAGTATATAGAAAACAAAGCTCAACACATCTCTTTAATTTCAAGGGACACCAACTACTGCTACTGTCTTCAATACTTTGTTGTCCATGGAAACAATAAAAGACATTCCTTCCCATAGTTCACTACAAAAGCCTATAGCCAAGAGTCCTATGAACAAGCAAAAAACAACTTTATAGAAAAATAAATTTATCTTTTCTAATATGCAATACCGAGGAAAAACTTATCCACTTTCAAAATTAGGAAAAAAAAAAAAGAAAGAAAGAAAGAAAGAAAGACAGAAGGAAGGAAGGAGGAAAATCCCAGATAGATGTATAAAAAGATATAGTTTTGAAAAGAATTACAGTCATCAATAAAGGTAAATTTACTTTATCATCAGGAACTACACATGGAAACAGTTATAAACCATATTTTATTGAAACTTGGAAAAACTAAATTTATCAGAGGGAGAAACCCTCTAAAATTACAAAAGGCTATATTCCAAAGTAAGTTTTTTGAATAGAAAACTAAGCAGTTTATTTATTAAAGCAAATAATTCTGAGAAATTTAGTCAAGTAGTTCAATAATGTTTTTAGCTTTCTGAGGGAAATTAAAATGATGATAACTGAGCCAATGACTAGTTTATATGAAAGAAAGTAGAGATCTAACATACATCTAATTAGAAAGACAGATAAGAATAGTTAAGAAGAAAAAATAAAAGTAGATGAAATATACAAATTAGAATTAAATTTAAAATTAAAACTAGTGTTTAAATTAGAATTTTTCAAATTTGAATTACATTCAAATTAGACATAGATTTCAAATTAGAACTAGAATATTCAAAGTGGCATTTCAAATCACTCTAATTTTTTATACTAGTTAACCACTTGCACAACATTTGAGTTTATGGTTCAATTGGTTATTGGCCAACAGCTTAAACTTGCTGCATTGTTCATAGATTATTCACAAATGATGACATGTCATATTTCTAATTTTCTTGCAGTTATGAACAAGCACTTTGTGGGTATCTATAATCAGCTTTCTATTATAAGAAACTGAATCCAGTGGGATTGGCTAAAACCCATCATAAAATGTTAAAGTGAAGATGATCAGTTTCAGTTATAGTATCAAAAAAATTCAGTTATAAGAAAAATCAACATGTGTATGATATTTTATAACACCAAGATTTCACTTATCTAGGGTAAAGAGATAAGTGAGTAGAGAATAAGATCCAATACCTAAGTTTGAAGAACTCTAATAGCTAGCCTGTCACTGAGGATGTTTCTCAGGAAATATTTCATGAGTATTTATTTTCTGCCAGACACATCATAGCACTGAAATTACAGCACTAAGCAAGAAATTGATTAGTATCTTCAAGAAACTTTTTAATTAAAGACAAAAAGAGATTGGTCTGGAGTTATAAGGGAAAAATCCAGAAAATGTGGCATTGTTTATTAAGAGAAAAATTGTAAACTTGACCAATGCCTTGGAAACTCAAATAAGGTGAAGATACAAATACCTATTAGTTTTAGTAAGATAACCACTGTATCAAATGAGCTAAATAACTTTTTTTTTAAAGATTTTATTTTTATTCATTTGACAGAGCGAGAGAGATCACAAGTATGCAGAGAGGCAGGCAGAGAAAGGAGGGGAAGCCTAGGCTCCCCACTGAGCAGAGAGCCCTATGTGGGGCTTGATCCCAGGACCCTAGAATCATAACCTGAGCCGAAGGCAGAGGCTTTAACCCACTGAGCCACCCAGACACCCCTGAGCTAAACAACTTTATTTTATAACCTCTATGCCATGTATAAGTCTATGATGTCCCAAAGGGCTAATTTTTTACTTACCTTTTGAATAAAATTAGAGAAATATTTATGAATTTTTAAATAATTCTTATGAAATAAAAAGTTCTTCTGTAATATTTTGTTTTAAAAACTGCCTTAGTTCAGTAATTAATATATCTAGTCCAAATTAAAACAGAAACCCTCCAATTTCACTTGAATTATTGATTTCTTCTTCTATAGTTTGATCCTATATTGGACACACAGACTCTAATGATAAATTTAAGGAATGGTGTTAGGTTTTGGGGTTTGTTTGTTTGTCTGTTTTGTTTTGTATTTTTGTGCCAATAATTGTCTCAGCTTCCTTGGAGAATAAAAAGAAAAAATAATAGCATGATTATCTCTGTTTTTTGGGTGTTGAGTTTGAGGAGTTCTCTATAAATTGTATATATCAGCCCTTCGTTTATACTGTCATTTGCAAATATCTTCTCCCATTCCATGGGTTGCCTCTTTGTTTTGCTGTTTTCTTTGCTGTGCAGAAGCTCTTTATCTTGATGAAGTCCCCAAAATGCATTTTCACTTTTGTGTTCTTTGCCTTTCGAGATATGTCTTGAAAGAAGTTGCTGTGGGTGATGTTGAAGAGGTTACTGCCTATGTTCTTCTCTAGGATTTTGATAGATTCCTGCCTCACATTGAGGTCTTTCATCCATTTTGAGTTTATCTTTGTGTATGGTATAAGAGAATGGTTGCATTTCATTCTTCTGTATATAGCTGTCCAATTTTCTGAGCACCATTAATTGAAGAAACTGTCTTTTTTCCACTGGATATTCTTTCCTGCTTTGTCAAAGATTATTTGACCATAGATTTGATGGTCCATATCTGGACTCTACTCTGTTCCACTGGTCTATGTGTCTGCTTTTGTGCCAATACTATGCTGTCTTGGTGCTCACAGCTTTGTAGTAAAGCTTGAAATCAGTCAATGTGATGCCCCAGCTTTGTTTTTCTTTTCCAACCTTTCCTTAGCAATTTGGGCTATTTTCTGGTTCCATACAAATTTTAGGATTGTTTGTTTTAGCATTTTGAAAAATGCCAGAAGAATTTTGGTTGGGATGGTATTAAAAATATAGATTGCTCTGGGCAGTATAGACATTGTAACAGTGTTTATTCTTTCATCTATGAGCATGGAATGGTCTTCCATCTTTTTGTGTCTTCAATTTCTTTCATGAGTGTTCTGTAATTCCTCGAGTATAGATCCTTTACCTCTTTGATTAGGTTTATTCCCAGATAGCTTATGCTTCTTGGTATTATAATAAATGGAATTGATTCTATAATTTCCCTTTTGATATTTTCATTGTTAGTGTATAAAAAAGCAAGTGATTTTTTGTACATTGATTTTGTATCATGCCACATTACTGAATTGCTGTAGAGTTCTAGTAGTTTGGGGTGGAGTCTTTTGGGTTTTCCATATAAAGTATCATGTCGTCTCTGAAGAGAGAGACTTTGACTTCTTCTTTGCCAATTTGAATATATTTTATTTATTTTTATTGTCTGTTGCAAGGACTTCTAGAACTATATTAAACAAGAGTGGCGAGAGTGGGCATCCTTTTCATGTTCTGGATCTCAAAGGGAAGGCAGTCACCTTTTCCCCATTGAAGATGATATTCAAAGTGGGTTTTTCATAGATAGATTTTATGAGTAATGTTCCCTCTATCCCTATACTTTGAATTTTTTTCATCAGGAATGAATGCTCTATCTTGTCAAATGCATTTTCTGTATCAGTTGAGAGGACCATGTGTTCTTCTCTCTTCTCTTATTGGTTTGTTCTATCATATTAATTGATTTGTGGATATTTAACCACCCTTGCATCCCAGAGATAAATCCCAGTTGGTCATGGTGAATAATCTTTTTAATGTACTGTTGAATCCCATTAGCTAGGATCTTGTTGAAAATCTTAGCATCCATATGCATTAGGGCTATTGTCTGAAATTCTCCTTTTTGATGCGGTCTTTGCCTGGTTTGGGGATCCAGGTAATGCTGGCTTCATAGAAAGAGTCTACAAGTTTTCCTTCTGTTTCTGTTTTGTGAAACAGCTTCAGGAGAATAGGTTTTATTTCTTTTTTGAATGTTTAGTAGACTTCCCCAGGGAATTCGTCAGGTCCTGGGCTCTTGTTTTTTTGGGAGGTATTTGGTCACTGCTTCAAACTCATTACTAGATATTGGTCTATTCAAGTTTTCAATTTCTTCCTCTTTCAGTCCTGGAAGTTTATAGGTTTCCAGGAATGCATCTATTTCATCTAGGTTGCTTGACTTATTGGCATATAACTGTTGATAATAATTTCTGATGGTTGTTTCTATTTCCTTGGTGTTAATTGTGATCTCTCCCCTTTCATTCATAATTTTATTAATTTGGGACCTCTCTCTTTTCTTTTGGATTAGTTTGCCCAGTGGTTTATTGATCTTATTGATTCTTTCAAAGAACTAGCTTCTAGTTTCTTTGATGTGTTCTACTGCATCTCTAGTTTCTAACACATTGATCTCTGATCTAATCTTATTTCCCTTCTTGAGTGTGGGGTTGGCTTAATTTGTTGTTGATTTTCCAGTTCTTTGAGGTGTATAGAAAGCTGGTGTATTTGAAATTTTTCAATTTTTTTTGAGTGAGGCTTGGAGGGCTATGTATTTTCACCTTAAGGCCACCTTTGACATGTCCCTTAGGTTTTGGACCGAAGTGTCTTCATTCTCATTGGTTTCCATGAATTGTTTAAATTCTTTGATTTCCTGGTTAATCCAAACATTCTTGAGCAGGATGGTCTTTAGCTTTAAAGTGTTTGAATTCCTTGCAAACATTGTAGTCTGGGAATATACAGGGAATAGCCTCAATCTTTTGGTATCTGTTGAGCCCTGATTTGTGACCCAGTTATGTGTGCATCTGTTGAGCCCTGATTTGTGACCCAGTTATGTGGTCTATTCTCAAGAAAGTTCCATGTGTGCTCAAGAAGAATGAGTATTCTGTTGTTTTATGGTGGAATGTTTTACATATATCTGTGAGGTCCATCTGATCCAATGTGTCATTCATAGCTCTTGTTTCTTTATTGATTGTTCTGTTTGGATGATCTGTCTATTGCTGAGATTGGCATGTTAAGATCTCCTACAATTAATGTATTCCTATCAATATGACTCTTTATTTTGATTAACAGTTGGTTAATGTAGTTGGCTGCTCCCATATTGGGAGCATACATTTTTACAATTGTTAAATCTGCTTGGTGGATAGACTCTTTAGGAATGATGCAGTGTCCTTCTGTATCTTGACTACAGTCTTTACCTTAAAATCCAATTTATCTGACATGAGAATCACTACTCCAGTTTTCTTTTGAAGCCTGTTGGCATGAAAGATGGTTCTCCATCCCTTCACTTTCAGTCTGGATATATCTTTAGGTTCCAGATGTGTCTCTTGTAGATAGCATATGTACAGGTCCTATCATTTTATGCAGTTTGCAACCCTGTGCCATTTTATGAGAGTATTTAGGCCATTCATGCTGAAAGATAAGTTTTTATTGACATCCTGTTGCCTCTGAAGTCCTTGTTTCTATAGATTGTCACTGTAAATTTCTGTTCTATGTCACTCTTGGGTTCTTTCTTCTTTCATAGAACCCTCCTTAATATTTCTTGTAGTGCCAGCTTGGTGGTCACATACTCTTCTAAACCTTGCCAGTCTTGGAAGCTCTTTATCTCTCCATCCATTTTGAATGTCAACCCTGCTGGATAAAGTATTCTTGTCTGCATGTTTTTCTCATTTAGTGCCCTGAATATGTCTTGCCAGCCCTTTCTGGCTTGCCATGTTTCTTTGGACAGGTCTGACATTATTCTGATGGACCTTTCTCTGTAAGAAATCTTTTCCCCCTAGTTGCCCTTCGAACCTCTTATCTAATATTATGATTCGTGAATTTCAGAATGAAGTGTCTGGATGTCTTTCTAGATCACCAATCTTGGGGGTGTACTTTCTGCCTCTAGGACATGAACACTTTTTCCATTCCCCAGATTGGGTATGTTTTCATCCAGAATTTGTTTTCTTATGTCTTCTATCTTCTCTCTCTCTCTCTTTCTCTCTCCACTCCACTCAGGGATCCCTGACATTGGAACATTTCATGGCATCATTTATTTCCCTAATTTTGTTTTCCTGGTTTCTAAGATGTTTGTTCCAAGCCTCCTGCTGATGCTTTCTTTGTATTAGTTTGTCTTCTAGATCACTAATTCAGGCTTCTGCCTTGTTTACCCTAACTGTTAGAATATTTAGATTAAATTTGATCTCACTGATACTATTTTTTAGTACTGCCAGATTAGCTTTCACTTCTGCCCTTGGAGTTTCTATGTTGCCACTAATGGTCTTCAACCTAGCCATTGCCTGGATAATTGTTACCCTGAATTCCCTTTCTGACATACAGTTTATGTCCATATCCAATAGTTCTGTGGCAGAGGGCACAGTTTGCAGATTTTTCCTCTGTTAGTTCTTCCCCCTCCTACTCATTTAGTGAGAAGTGAGTGAGGGGATTTATAGCTGAATATATCAACCACCGTCTAGGCAAGGTGTACCTGCAGTAGAGACTCTAGCAGAAACCACACGGAAGGAGACCTGAAATAGGAAAACCCAAAGTGCAGTTGCTGAGTTCCTAGAGCTTCATCACAAACAACTCTGAAAATTAAAAACTCCTATTGTGATAAGTCAGTAAAAGGACTCCACAAGATTTACTTCTAAAACATGCATTCCTATTAAAGAAGGGACAATTGGATTTATAGCTCATTCTTAACAGAAATTATGGAAATCACAGTAAATGGAATGCCTTCTTTAAAGTGCGAAGTTAAATAAGTGAATGTGTCTTTTGATGATGGAGGTACATAAAGGTGTTTTTAGATCAGAAGAAATTATGTAATTTACCATTAGCACTCATGTGCTAAAGGAAATACTAAATAAAATTTTTAAGCAAATAATAAATCTATAAGGAAGTTCTTAACTCTAAGATGGTATGACACTATAATGAGTTAATATGGTTGTAAATATAATAATAATTTACCATTAAGATAAAATAACAGTAACCTCTAAGAGTTAAATTATACATAGAATTAAAACCCATAATAGGAAGGAAAAAGTTAAGAACTGATATATAAATTTGAAATGTTCTAATTGTTAAATGGTGACAATGACAACTTGTATTTAGTAATCCAAGGGTACAATTTGTTATCTTTAACATAACCACCAAAGAATTAGCAAAAGGATGAAAATATATAATTTAAAAGAGAGGAAAATAATCATGAAGAAATACACAATTAATCATAAAAAAGGCAAGAACTCAGAAAAACAGTAATGTAATATCAGTAGGTCAAATTAAGTATAAACCATGAGATTATGAAGATAAATCCAACAATCAGATAGACTGGAAATTAACCAAATATTCAATTAAAAGACTAAGATTTTCATACTAACTACTCTTACTTGTCTTTCCCCTAATTATAATATTTTTTTTTAAAGATTTTATTTATTTTATTTGACAGACAGAGATCACAAGTAGGCAGAGAGGCAGGCAGAGAGAGAGAGAGAGAGGAGGAAGCAGGCTCCCCGCTAAGCAGAGAGCCCGATGTGGGACTCGATCCCAGGACCCTGAGATCATGACCTGAGCCGAAGGCAGCGGCTTAACCCACTGAGCCACCCAGGTGCCCCTCCCCTAATTATAATATTAATGGTTTTTTAAAATTCAGGGTTTTAATCTGTCTAGAAGATGCCTTATATTATGATGTGAGTAATGGTAACATGAGCATATGCTTATTTAAAATTTGTCAAGCTATGACATTTTTTGTGGACAAAGAATATTTTTATACTTCAATAAATTTTTAATGCAATGAGTTAAGAATGCCCATGACAATACTGAAAAAAATTGAAACTGAAGTATTTATACAGGATATCAAGCAAGAATAATTAAAAATCTATAGTCTTTAAGTAGTGTAATATTGAGTCAATATAAAGAAGTGTGTAAAATAAAACTACAAGATTTTTTAAAAGAACATATCACTTAATTTATATTAAAAATAAAACAAGAATATAAAAGAAGAAAACAAAAAATGTAGGGTTGTGAAGATGAGACTAGGAAAGTTTCTGTATTACTGTTAAAATTATTTTTTGATGTGGATTATGCCTCATTATATATAATATGCAATAATTTCACTAGCTGTCAATTTGTTTTATATGTGCTTTTCCACATGTATTTATGTTAAATGTCAATAAAATATCAAAAAAGTACATGATAGTCTCCTTATAAAAACATACTGCACAAATGATAAGGAAATTTGGAAATTTTTTCAAATACATACTTTCACATATATTTCAGGCAAGTTTTCAAGTGGAAATCAAGGATAACAATATTAATATCAAGTTAAAATTAAAGCAAAATCCTGAAAGGTTTCAAAAGTCTAGTGGATTTGGGAAGCTCCTCTCAGATCTCCTCTTTACCTTCCAAACCATCTTTCTCACAATGAGTATCATTTTCTAACTTCTCACTTATGGGTTCATCATTGGAAATTGCCCTCAACTGCAGAGAACTGCTTTGCTCAATTATGTCTATTCTCAAAAGTAGCTGATTGTCACTGACTGACTGAGGGGTATAAATGACTAACTCCCTTGTCTCAATATGGGACAACTCTGTATGGCACCCTAGGTCCAAAGCTCCTTTGGGAGCTGAGGCTGAGCCTGAGGCTCAGCTGAGGCTGAGGCCTCAGCTACACTTGCATTGTGAGTTCATTCCTATCTTGACCATATCCAGACATTCTCACTTCCATACTGGCATATCTCTGAGAGCACTCAGATATAAACATTCTGTACAGAAGTGTTCATCTCAGTTTCTACTTCAAGGAACCCATTCTGCTACAGGTGTGAATCCATGCTAAGACACAGAGTGACTATGTGATTTTTGAGTGTAAATAAATAGGACCCCCATACTTCACAAGACTCTCTGAACCAAGCGAGAAAGACTCAGGTGATGGATATGAAAATATCAGCTTTATTACTGATGAGCTTTATTGAAAGATGTGACCTACAAATACAACAAAAATGGACACTCTTGATTACACTGATTTGCCCTTAGCCTCCCCTCCCCCAAATTCACAGTCATATCCCGTATAGGAAATCTACAGGCATTCCATACACAAGGCTTGTCATTGTAGAATGCTGTCATAAAGGTGAAGACCATAAAATAAAGACAAGCTTGCTTCTAAGGAGAAAAAAGAGGAAGAGACAGAGGTGCTTATTCCAAGTTCCTTAATCCAAAAGCACTAATGAAATATCATATCCACTACAGGGAAGGCATGAGTAAAGGAGAAAGAGAAGACCAGAATGCTTCCCTAAAGGGAAAAATGTTTCCGTCACTAACATTATTGATAAAGGTAGAAGCAATAATGATGAGTTAATTTGAGAGGGGGGATAGTGGTGCAGTACTATGGAATTGAGATATATTTGTGCATTTATTCATGAAATCCTTCAAGCAAAAATGTTATTGAATGTCTTCTATATGTCAGACACTTTAAACTAATGATATTTCTAGAACTTAGTAAGTTCTAGAATAAGTAAGTCTTATTAGAATGAAACCTCCATGAATGCCGATATATTGATTAGCTCTTTTCCTGTGAGAAGCTCAATAAATACTAATTTAAAAAATAATAACTTTAAGGGAAAATAATCTTTTAAAAATGTAATTTTAATGAAAATTTAAAAATACTTTTTTGACTTTTACCAGAGGAAGTAAAGAAAATTACATATGTAATTAATGGAGCCATCACAAAATGTATCTCATAATTTTGTATTTAGAAATTAAATTTTTTGAAAATAAGACATTTATGAACCTCATTTCCAAATAGAAAAGCAGATTTCTCTGCATATTAAAAAGTATTCAATTATGTTCCACATTTTCTTATTAAAATGGCAGAATTTCTTAAAACAGAAAAATTTGTGAAAAGAACCTAAAATTAGATATCCAAATATACATACACATACATCCCACAGATCCATAGAAATGTGATATTTTTAAAAGTAAAATGCGAACCTAAAAAAATTAATTATTCTCAAAATATCTTTAAAGACAAAAATGAAGTTTACTATATGCTCTACTTTAGAATATATTAACTATAGCACTTCAATCTTTATGTGATACAATCAAAACTGTAGTCAGGGGAAAACTTATAAGATTATGTATTTGAACATAATAAACAGCAATATTATTACTGCTGTTTATAAATTTATTGAAAATAAATTTATTTTCAAATCAACAAAATTGAAAAAGAGAAAAAAAAAACATGGAGAAAGATAATTGCAAAAGTCCTAGGTAAGGGACATAGGAGAAAAAATGACATCATAATAGAAGGAAACACTATAAGTGAGGAATAAATGCAATAATTTAAAAGATTGATCATACTACTTAAGGCAAATCAGGAACAAAACAACAACAACAACAACAACAACAAACAGTGTTTATACCCTAAGAATGAGAGTGAGATTTTATCAGCATATAATTAGGACAAGTTACAAAACACAAAAGAGTAGTGAGTGATATACATATATATGCAATTAATTATGATACATCCTAAAATTTCAATTCAAACAATTAACATAAACTACCAAAGTTGTTTCAAGAACAAGTATAAGTGTTGTCTTATATCAATTAATAATTATGGAGCCATTGATAAAGCTAACAAAGACTCTCTCAATGGAATATACCTTCTTTATATCAATTAACATGTGAATAAATTCAAATTTGAAAGGCCTAAACAAGACTAAGTGATTTAAAAATTTTCAGAGCCCAGGGATAAAAGAAATACTTTTGTTACTTACAGTCAGTATCTTCATAAACCCAAAACTTGAAAAAAGAGAATAATAAAAGGAATCCCATGCCATTCTCACCTTGCAATACAAATGTGAATTCTTCAATAAAATGTCAGCATTATAATATTCAAATGATTTAAAATAATATTAAAAATAATATAACTAACCACTTAGATTTATAAAGTGAAAACAGGGATAATTTAACATTAAAATATTTCAGATCTATTATATGTTATGATCTTGGTTTTTAATATCCTGTGGAAAATGGCCCAGTGACTATTAAGAAAGTAGACTAACAAAACTCTAAAGTTTTAGAAGTCATAATGCAGCTTAGTTTGATTTGGAGATGAAATAAGAAACAAGCCTCTAAAAATATTCTAGTCATTTAGACATTACACAGTTTCGTTCAATTAAAATTTTACTAGTTCTGAACCCAAATAGATGTCTTTTAATGTGGAAGTTCAATTATAGAAAAAATTTGCATTTTAGTGGTTTAGGCTCAAAACTAGAATTTTCACACAGCCCTTGCTACATATAATAATTTAGAAATTACCTTTCAACAGACTATATTCTTCAAGGTTGCAAATTATTTCTGTATTTTTTTTTTATCCATGCATTACTTAGTCTTTACTCATCTTCTGTTGTTGATCTTAAATATTTATTTTTGTTAACATTTATTGTTTAGTGATTATAAAATGTTAATATGTTATAATGTAAAATTTGGAAAAAAATACATAAAAAAGAAATTTTATATTTTACTTTCCTTTCCATCTACTGTGTTGAGTCTGTGTGTCTACCCCAGGCTTTCAACTGAGACTACCAAAAAACCATAACCTACTTGTACGGCTGTACTTTACAAGTAAAGTTTTCATACTACAAGGAAATCAAAGTTATGTAGTCTATATCTAAGAAAGCATGAAAGTAAACCTTAATATAATTAGGTTATTTAATAGTTTAAAAGGAATAAAATATATCAAAACCCACATGTTTTATCATTATTAGATTTATCAGAAAAGGACTTTCAAATACCTATAATTAACATAATATAGTCAATAAATAATGGAAAACAGAGAAAATTAATGAAAAGATGAGGACTTTTGAAAGGGAATTGGAGTATTTAAGAAGGAATCAAATGGTGATGCATAATAGATGATGCATAATTTTGTCCAAACAGAGCAAATTATATAGTTCTAAATATATCTGTGAACTTACACAAATTATTTCTTCTTTTTGAAAAGTAAACATTTCAATTTTAATTATAACATTATCTTATCTCAATCATAACTTTTCTCCTATTTTCCTGCCACTTATTTGTGTAACTTGGTTTAAAATTGAAAATAAATAGAACAAGGATACATGGCTAATATAAATTGTAAAAATAAGAAAAATGTATTTTTAATGTTGACATTATCTGAACCTCTTTCAGGGCTTCAAAAATCTCATTGATAAGAATGAGAATTAACAGTCTGTTGATCACAATAAAAATCTGATTATTATTAATTTGTTTAATAAAACAGTTTGATCAAACTTAGAAATAATGAAAAAAATTCAGTAGGGTTGAGAGAGTCTTCTAATTTTGCATTACAGTTGCTGGATAAAGCAATTGTCATAATTAATATTATAATCACAAATTTGATTACTAGACATTTTTTAGCTCTATTAAGTTCACTTAAGCCAATTCCAGATGGATGAAATATTTATATAGAAAAAGCATTTTCCAGTTTCTACCAACAAATATATATATACTAAAATCTTTTACACCAAAGTGGCTTTTTTTTTTTTTTAAATTCTACACTGTTTCAGTATTTCTCAACAATAGCATTTGAAAAAAAAAATGGGTATGGTGTGTTCTGTTTTGTTTTTTTGGGGGGGAGGGGTGTTTGTTTTTGCTGAATTTGTAAAGAGTTAAAAAGATAAAGAGATCTGGTCACATTTTCACATTTTAACTAGTAATCATGGAATTTCTGCTTGGGTGTGAGAGTTTATACCACAGGAAGATTCCCCAATAGACTGAGAGCAGACGGACTGTATTCAAGATAGGCAATCCATACTTAGAAGACATATTAATCCCAGTTAGAACATTTTGTTATGCTCTCCAGTACAAAGAACACAGATTAATTTGGCACCAAGTGGCTGCTTGGGTTTCTTGAGGAATGGTACTCTGTTGAAGCTTCATGTTGTGCTTTGATGTAGAAAGTTTGGACATTAGCCTTGGCATATATCAGACTTTGTGAGAAGTCCATGTTGTTGGGCTAGTGCACAGCCTCCATTCTTGCAATAATTCTTGCTATTATGTTCATGGGAACCTCAGAAAATCACTAAGGTGAACAAGGGAAGAGAATGGTTGTCCTCTGGTAGAGAAGGTATTCTGTCAATCTGGCCACCTCTGGAGTGAGCCAAACGGATATAGATGGGACACCAATACTGTCTGTTACACCTATTGCTTTGAAGAGAGTCACATCAAAATGTATGCATGCTCTATTGTAATAAATGTAAAAAAACAGTAAAAAAAAATGTATGTATGTGCTTCCCATAAAGTAACATTTCACATTATTGTAAAAAGATTAGACCTGTATTGTTGCCAGAATTCCTTAATAAACAAGTGTTCAGATGTTTTGCTTGCTTGCTGTTTAATGTTACTGTTTATATTCAGAAAGAGACTTTTTAGTAGATTTTGCTTTATATAAGGCAATGAAAAACAATTTAATCTCTAAGCTCTTTTAATATAGACTTTTGCTACATTTTCTATTTTTTATTTTTGTTTAAAGATTTTATTTATTTATTTGAGAGAGAAAGAGAGAATGGCAGAGTGAGATAAAGAATGAGAACAGAGGTCAGAGGGAGAAGCAGACTCCCCATGGAGCTAGAAGCCTGATGCCAGACTCAATCTGAGGACTCCAGGATCACAATCTGAGCTAAAGGCAGTCCATTTAACCAACTGAGCCACCCAGGCACCCTACGTTTTATATTTTAAAAGTGATAAGTTCATTATAAATTTTGGACTCTAGCCAATTATCTGATAAGACATTTGCAAATATCTTCTCCCACACTGTTTGTCTTTTGGTTTTGTCATCGGTTTCCTTTATTGTACAAAAGCTTTTTATCTTTTTTTTAAATTCTATTTATTTTTTAAATTTCTTTTCTTTTCAGTGTTCCAGAATTCATTGTTTATGCACCACACCCAGTGCTCCATACAATTTGTGCCCTCCACAATACCCACCACCAGGCTCACCCAACCTCTCCCCCAACTCCCCTCCAAAACCCTCAGTTGGTTCCTCAGAGTCCACAGTCTCTCATGGTTCATCCCCCCTCCAATTTTCCCCAAATCCCTTCTCCTCTCCATCTCCCCATATCCTCCATGTTATTCCTTATGCTCCACAAATAAGCAAAACCATATGATAATTGACTCTTCCTGACTTATTTCACTCAGCATAATCTCTTCCAGTCCCATCCATGTTGATACAAAAGTTGGGTATTCATTCTTTCTGATGGAGGCATAATACTCCATAGTATATATGGACCACATCTTCTTTATTCATCCATCCATTGAAGGGCATCTTGGCTCTTTCCACAGTTTGGCGACTGTGGCCGTTGCTGCTATGAACATTGGGGTAGAGATGGCCCTTCTTTTCACTACACTGGTAAACACCCAGTAGTGCAATTGCAGGGTCATAGGGAAGCTCTATTTTTAATTTCTTAAGGAATCTACACACTGTTTTTCAAAGTGGCTGCACCAACTTGCTTTCCCACCAACAGTGTAAGAGGGTTTTGCTTTCTCCACATCCTCTCCAACACAAAAGCTTTTTATCTTGATGAGGTCCTGATAGTTTTGTTTTTGCTTTTGTTTCCCTTACCTTTGAAAATCTGTTAGCAAGACATTGTTGTGACTGAGGTCAAAGAGGTTAATGCCTGTGTTCTCCTCTATGATTTTGATGGATACGTGTCCACATTTAAGTCTTTCTTCCATTTTGAGTTTATCTTTGTGTATGGTGTAAGAAAAAGATCCAGTTTCATACTTCTGCATGGGGCTGTCCAATTTTCCCAACACCATTTATTAAAGAGACTGTGCTTTTTCCATTGGATATTCTTTCCTGCTTTGTCAAAGACTAATTGACAAATAGAGCTGAGGGTCCATTTCTGGGTTCTCTTTTCTGCTCCATTTATCTCTGTGTCTGTTTTTGTGTCAGTACCATACTGTCTTGAACATTACAGCTTTGTAATAGAGCTTGAAGTCTGGAGTTGTGATGCCACCAGCTTCCTTTTTTTTTTTCCTCCCCAACATTTCTCTTGCTATTCAGCATCCTTCTGGTTCCATACAAATTTTACAATTATCTGTTCCAGCTCCTTGAAAAAACTTGATGGTATTTTCATAGGGGTTGCACTGAATGTGTACATTGTTCTAGATAGCATAGACATTGTAACAATATTTTTTTCTCCCAATCCATGAACAAGAAACATTTTTTTTTCCATTTCTTTGTGTCTTCCTCATTTTCTTTCCTGAGTAGTCTATGGTTTTCAGAGGACAGATTCTTTGCCTATTGGGTTAGGTTTATTTCTAGGTATCTTATTATTTGGGGTGCAATTGTAAATGGGAAAAACTCCTTAATTGCTCTTTCATCTGTCTCATTGTTAGTCTACAGAAATGCAACCAATTTCTGTGCATTGATTTTATATCCTGCCATATTGCTGAATTCCTGAATGGGTTCTAGCAATTTTGAGATGGAGTTTTCTGAATTGGCCACATATAGCATCATGTCATCTGTGAAGAGTGAGAGCTTGACACTTCTTTGCTGATCCAGATGTCTTTATTTATTTTGGTTATCTGAGGCTAGGACTTCTAGTACTATGTTGAACAACAGTGGTGAAAGTGGATATCCTATTGTGTTCATGACCCTCTGGGAAAAGGATTCAGTTCCTCTCCATTGAGAATGATATTTGCTGTGTGTTTTTCATGGATGACTTTTATGATATTAAGATATGTTCCCGTCCCTACACTGTGGAGAGTTTTAATAAAGAAAGGATGCTGTATTTTGTCAAATGACTTTTCTGCATCAATTGAGAAGATCATAAGGTTCTTGTCCTTTCTTTTCTTAATGTAATCACATTGATTGATTTGTGAACATTGAACTATCCTTGCAGACCAGGAATAAATCCCATCTGGTTGTGGTGAATAATTCTTTTAAAGCACTGTTGGAGCATGTTGGCTAGTATTTTGGTGAGAGTTTTGTATCCATGTTCATTAGGGATATTGGTCTGTAATTCTCCTTTTTGATGGGGTCTTTAGTTTTGGGGTCAAAGTAATGCTGGACTCATTGAAAGACTTTGGGTTTTCCTTCCATTTCTATTCTTTAAGACAGCTTCAAAAGAATAGGTATTAATTCTTCCTTAAGTGTTTGATATAATCCATTTGGAAGTCATCCAACTTGGTTGTTGGGAGATTCTTTTTCAGGATTATTTATTTATTTATTTATTTGAGAGGCAGATAAAGAGATCACAAGTGGAGGATGAGGAGGGTCAGAGAGATAGGGAGAGACAGACTCCCTCATCAACAAGAAGAACATATCAGGGCTCAGTGCCAAGACCCTGAGATCATGACCTGAGCTGAAGGCAGACACTTAGTAACTGAGCTACCCAGATGCCCCATATTGGAGGATTTTTTATTACTGCTACAATTTCCTTGCTCGTTACATGTCTGTTCAGGTTTTCAGTCCCTTCATTCGGTTATGGTAGTTTATACATTTCTAGGAATGCATCTCTTTCTTCCAGATTGCCTAATTTGTTGGCATATAGTTCTTGTAATAGTATTTCTTTAGTGTTGATTGTGAGCTCTTCTCTATCATTCATGATTTTATTTATTTGGGTCCTTTAATTCTTTTTGATATGTCTGGCCAGCCTTTTGTTGATCTTACTAATTATTTCAAAGAAACAGCTCCTAGTTTCATTGATCTATTCTACTGTTTTTTTGGTTTCTATTTTATTCATTTCTGCCCTACACTTTATTAATTCTCTTCTCCTGCAGGGTTTAGGCTTGTGTGTGTGTGTATGTGTGTGTGTGTGCACGTGCATGTGTGTGTGTGTGTGTGTGTTTTCTCCAGCTCCTTTAGGTGTAAGCTAGGTTGTGTATTTGAGACCTATTTTAATTTTAAAAGATTTATTTATTTGAGAGAAAGAGAGAGAAAGAGTTATAGTGCAAGGCTCGGTGGGTGGTGGGGAGGGGCAGAGAGAGACCTTGAAGCAGACTTGGCACTGAGCACAGAGCTTGATGTGGGACTTGATCTAGGGACCAAAGAGCACGACCTGAGCCAGAAACTTAACTCACTGGTCCACCTGGCACCCCACCTTTTTTGTTTCTTGAGAAAGGCTTGTCTTGCTATATAGTTCCCTCTTAGGACCACTTTTGCTGCATCCCAAAGTTTTCGAACAGTTGTGTATTTGTTTTCATCTGTTTCCATGACTGTTTTTTTTAAATTATTTAATTTATTGGTTGACACATTAATTATTTAGTAGGATGCTCTTTATTCTCCATGTATTTGAGGGTTTTTTTCCAAATTTCCTGTTGAGCTCAAATTCCAAAACATTGTTGTCTGAAAATATGCAGGGAATGATCCCAATATTTTGGTGCCAGTTGATACCTGATTTGTGACCCAGTGTGTGATCTATTCTAGAGAATGTTCCATATACACTTGAGATGACTGTGTATTGTATTGTGTTTTTTTTTTTTTTTTGGATAAATGTTCTATGTCTATGAATTACATTTGGTCCAATGTGTCATTCAAAGCCTTTGTTTCCTTATTGATCTTCTGCTTATCTGTCTGTTGTTGTGGGTGGTTTGCTAAAGTCCCCTACTATTACTGTGTTGTTATCAATGTGTTTCTTTAATTTTGTTATTAATTGGTTTATATAATTGGCTGTTCCCATGTTAGGGACATACATATTTCTGATTGGTTATCTTATTGGATAGACCCATTGAGTATTATAAAGTGTCCTTCCTTATTACAGTATTTTCTTTAGAATTTAGTTTGTCTGATATAAAGATTGCTACCCCAGCTTTCTTTTGATGTCCATTAGCATAATAAATTGTTCTTCCCACTCACTTTCAATTTGGAGGTGTTTTTGTACCTCCACAAAGGCACAAGAAAGGAGTCTCTTATAGACAACATATCAATGGGTCTTGCTCTTTTTTTCTGATCTAATACCCTGTATCTTTTGATTGGGATGTTTAGCTCATTTACATTCAAAGTAACTATTGAAAGATATTAATTCAGTGCCATTGTATTACCTATAAAGTCACTATTTCTATTGTCTCTATTCCTTTGTGATCTATTTTACTTTTGGGCTCTCTCTTTCCTTAAAGGATCTCTTTTAATGTTTCTTGCAGGGCTGGTTTAGTAATCACACATTGTTTGGTTTCCCTTCGTCCTGGAGGCTTTCACCTCTCTTATTCTTAATGACAGTCTTGCTGAATAAGGTATTCCTGGCTGCATGTTTTTCTCATTTAGCACCCTGAATATATTCTGCCAATCCTTTCTGGCCCACCAGGTCTCTATGTATAGATTTTTAGCCAGTCTTATGTTTCTACCCTTGTAGCTTAAGGACCTCTTGTCCTGACTGCTTTAAGATTTTCTTTTTGTCTCTGCAATTTGCAATATTCACTATTATATGTCGATGTGCTGTCCTATTCTTATTGATTTTGAAGGAAGTTCTCTGTACCTCCTTGACTTGAATGCCTGTTTCCTTCCCAGATTAGGGTCATTTTAGCTATTATTTGCTCAAATATACATTTTGCTCCCTCACTCTCTTTCCTCTTCTTCTGGGTCCCCAATTATTTTAATATTGTTTTGCTTTCTGGTATCACTTATCTCTCAAATTGTCCCCTTGTGTCCCAGTAGCTCTTTATCTCTCTTTCTCTCAGCTATTTTTCTCCATCATTTTGTCTTCTACATCATTAATTCTATCTTTGCCTCATTTATCCTAGCAGTTTGAGCCTCCATTTTTATTGCATCTTATTAATAGCCTTTTTTTAAAAATTTTGAATTGACTGGATTTTAGTTCTTTTATTTCTCTGGAAGGGGACTCTCTAGAGTCCTCTATGCTTCTTTCAAGCCCAGCTAGTATTTTATAATAATTATTCTAAACTCTATTCCAACATTGTACTTCTCTCCTGACTAATTAGATCCTTGGCAGTCAATACTGTCCTTGTTTATTTTGTTTTTGTTTTTGTTTTGTTTTGTTTTGAAGTGAGTTTTTCCATCAGTTTGTTCAGAGTAGAAGAGACGAACAGGAGAAACAAATACTAAAATAACAACAATGACCCCATAAAATTAAACACTGAATAAGTCAGAAGAGACCAGAAGCTGGCAAAAGGAGAGAGAGAGAAAGAGAGAATAAATTAATAATAAGGCAAGTGAACAACATAGAGCAATACACTAGATCCTGTGTGTATTTGGTCTGTTTGTTAGAAAACTAGATCATGTGTGTGTGTGTGTGTGTGTGTGTGTGTGTGTGTGTATACATATACACAAAAATAAAATTGACTAATAAAATGATAGACTGTAACTGTAAAAATGAAAATTTTAAAAAAGACTTAAAAAAAAAGAAGAAAGAATAGAACAGAGACATACGTAAATTCTGGGTGTATTTTGGTCTGTTTTTTAGAAGAAACTATATCCCAAAATAATATTAAATACAATGAAAGGATAGACTATAACTGTAAAAATGAAAATTTAAAAAATACTTAAAAAAGAGTTGATAGAATAAAAAATTAGTTGAAAAAGAAAAAGAAAAAAATAAATTGAAAGGCTAAAGAAGAGTGAAGAAGAAAACACAAATTCTATATACTATTTTCCCTTAGTGTTGGAGTTTTACAGTTCTGTGTGATCAGTAAATTTGGTCTTAGCTGAATATTCTTGCTGATCTTCTGGGGGAGAGGTCTGTTGCACTGATTCTTAGGTTTCTTCACCCAGTGGGAATTGTACTGCCCTTGCCAGGGTCCAGGCTCAGTGTAAACAACTCAGGATTGTTCTATGTAGCTTTTTCCATGATGTCTTTCCACACTGCTTTAGAGGATGAAAATTAAAATTGTGGCACCCTGATCTCCAGCCGTAAAGCTGAAGGAGCCCAGCCCTCACTCTTCACTGCTCCCCCTAGGGAAAATCAGTGAATTGCTTTTGTCTTCCCGGTTTCCATATGCGCTCTGTGTTCACCTAGCCTGTGACCAAACATTTTTATCTCAGACATGCAACCTCATTTCAAGTCTCCAAACTTTGCACACTCCTGTAGTATGCATCTGCACTGCTCCTCCCAGTTGTTGCGGGGGGTGGTCTTACTGCAATTCCACTGCTTGCTGAACCCCTGCTTGGAGAGCAGTCCAATTGCACTGCAGTTCCAAACTTATGGCAACACTGAGCTGAAAGCCCACTCCTGGGCTTGCTGATTACAGGCAGCTTCCCCACTCTGATGCCTGGGAACTCCACCTATTCAGGCACCCCTGATCTTTCTGTGATCCCAGGGATCCCAATACCAAAAGTAAATCCAATTCAAATTAACTTATATATAAAATAAAGCAGGTAAATAAAATTATCCATCTCGTGACTAAAGTTCCAGAGGAAGGACTGACTTCAGGCATGACTAAACCTATAACTTCAAAATGTGTTCTGGGGGATATTTATTTCTTTCCACATCTCTCAACTTTGCTTTTGTTTGCATGCTGCCCCTCATTCTTTTCTGCAGAAAACAAAGTATTTCACTAGGCCCAAAATGTTAGATGCCATCCACTTCAATTTATAACATCTATTCAACTTCTAATCCCAAATGCTAGAGAAAAGTCTGTTTGATAACTTTGGCATATATGCCCCAGAGAATGCGCTGATTGGCTCCACTTGGTTCAGTTCATTCTGGAATCATTCAATGTGTCTGGGATACTGATGGACTTTTACTGATCAAATTTGGATCATGTATTTACCAAGGAAGACAGGGAAAATAACCCCACATAAACCACAGGGAAGATGAGAGAGATAGTTCACAAATAGGAATGTAGTAGGTAGGCTATGCAATATGTCAGTAAAAAAGAAAAGATGTATTTCAGTTGGTTAACAAAAAACAAAACAATCTCCACATATTGGTGATCTCAAGGTTATGAGGTTGTAAAAACAGAAGAGAGAAGACTCTTAAGGTCTAGTACTCCAAACCCTTACACAATTTTTGTGTCATTTTATTGATGAAAGCAAGTTCAAAGTCCATCATTGATCCAAAAAGGTAGAATTATAAGAACATTGCTTTAGGAGAAAAACAATGATGTTCCATTGAAAAGAGGGTAGATGTAGTGAAGAGTGATTCATTAGTGGGGTTTTTTTTAATGATTTTATTGCTTTATTTTGTGTCAATACTTTGTACATTACTACCCAATATGATTAGTGTTGGGGTGGTAGTAATGGGGACACTTGACAGCTTTTGCTTGTTTGTTTGTTTTTAAAGATTTTATTTATATGAGAGAGAGAGAGAGAGCAAGAGAGAGCATGAACAATGGGGAGGGGCAGAGAGAGAGTGAGAAGCAGACTCCCTGTTAAGCAGGAAGCCCTATGTGGGGCTCAACCCCAGGACCCTGAGATCATGACCTAAGCCTAAGGCAGATGCTTAACCAACTGAGCCACACAGGAGCCCCTCAGTCATCTGACAGTGTAACTGAACCTGGAATTTCCAAGATGGATTCACTTATGTCAGACAGGTAGTACAGGGTGCTCTCAGTTTCTTTCAATGGGTCTCTTATTCTCCACTACACAAAACTATCTTCACAGATTGGTGATCTCAGGGTTATGAGATGGTGAAAACAGAAGATGCAAGACTTTTAAGTCCTAGAACCCCAACCCCTTACACATTTTTTGTGACATTTTATTGATAAAAGCAAGTTAAAAGTCCATCATCAAATAAAAAAAATAATAAAAATTAAAAAATTTAAAAAATAGAATTATAAGAACATTGCTTTATGAGAAAAATAGTAATGTCTCAAAAAAGAGGATAGGTGTAGTGAAGAGTGACTCAACAGTGGCTTTTATGACTTTATTGTTTTACTTTGAGTCAATATCAAAAATATGTGTTAACTATTATCAAATAATTTTTTACAATAATAAAACTTGATTTATAGTATTCTTACCTAACCTCTACTAGAGATTACCTACATTGATACAGCCTACAAAAATATAATTCATATCAAATTTCTGTGTTGTTGAGAAGAAACACCTTTTTTATGTGGCTATATAGAATAATGATTGAGAATACTGATTCAAGAGTAAAATAAAATATTTCTGTGTCCTCTTTACTTACCAACAGAACAATGTTAAGGGAGTTTCCCTTTTTAATGAGTTGTGGGGTTTTTTTTTTTTTTTTGTTTGTTTTTGTTTTGTTTTGTTTTAATTTTTTATTTTTTATAAACATATATATTTTATCCCCAGGGGTACAGGTCTGTGAATCACCAGGTTTACACACTTCACAGCACTCACCAAAGCACATACCCTCCCCAATGTCCATAATCCCACCCCCTTCTCCCAAACCCCCTCCCCCCCTCTTTTTTTTTTTAAGAGCAGCTTTCAGTTAACTGCAAAACTGACAGGAAGATAAAGAGACTTCCCACAGTTACCTGCCCCCACCCTTGTGTATAGCTTCCCCGTTATCAACATCACTCACCAGAGTGGTACATTTGTTATAATTAACATACATTGACACAACATGATCACCCACAATCCATAGTTTACATTATGGTTCACTCTTAAGGTATATATTCTATGGATTTAGAAAAGTATATAATGACATTTGTTCATCATTAGCGTTCACACAGAGTGTTTTTATTGCCCTAAATATCCTCTGTTCTTTCTTATTCATCATCATTCATCATTCATCATTCATATTATTCATTCGCTTATTCATCATCCTCAACCCCAGTTGGCAACCAGTGATCTTTCTACTAATAGTTTTGCCTTTTTCAAATTGGCTTCTTTCACTGAGTAATATGCATTTAAGTCTCCTCTGTATCTTTTATGGCTTGATACATCATTTTTTAAACAATGAATCATAGTCCATTGCCTGGATACACCACAATTTATTTATCCACTCACCTATTGAAGGACATCTTGATTTCTTCAAAGTTTGGGCAATTATGAATAAATCTTTATAACTATGCACCATTTTTTGTGTGGACATCAGTTTCAACTGCTTTGGATAAATACCCAAAAGCATTAATATTGCATTGTATGGTAAGAGTATGTTTAGTTTTGTAAGAAACTGCCAAATGATCTTCCAGAATGACTGTACCATACTGCATTCCTACCAACAATGTATGAATCCCTATTGCTTCTTACACTTAATGTTATCAGTATTCCAGATTATAGCCATTTGAATTGGTGAGCATTGGTAGCTCACTGTTGCTTTTACATTTCCTGATGACATTGATGTGGAGCATCTTTTTATATGCTTATTTATCATCCATATATTCTTTGGGGAGGTGTCTGTTGAGATTATTGACCCATTTTCAAATAGGGTTTCTTTCCATGTTGTTGAATTTTCAGTTTTTTTTTAAGTTTTCATTGTGTATTTTGTGTAACAATCCATTATCAGATTTATCTACTGCAAATATTTTCTCTTTTGGAGTTTGCCTTCTTATTCTATTGGCATTGTCTTTCATAAAGTAGCAGTTATTTTTTGTTGTTGTTGTTTTTTCTGTTTCATTTTATTTTGTTTTTTTGTTTGTTTGTTTTGTTTTACTTTTAACAAAGTCCATCTTTTTTTTTTTTTTTTTAGATTTTATTTGATGGAGAAAGAGAGAGAGAGTACAAATAGGTGGAGTAGCAGGCAGAGGGAGAGGGAGAATCAGGCTCTCAACTGAGCAGGGAGCCTGAAGTGGGCTCCATCCCAAGGCCCTGGGATAATGACCTGAGGTGAAGGCAGTCACTTAACCAGCTGAGCTATGCAGGCACACCAGAAGTCCATCTTAACAACTATATCTTTCTTAGATAATGCCTTTAGTATTGTATTTAAAAAGTTATGACTATACCCAAGATCATCTCATTTTTTCCCAAGTTATCTTTTAGGAGTTTTATTGTTTTGTATTTGCATTTAATATTTATCCATTTTGAATTAGTTTTTTGTGAAGGATGTAAATTTTGTGTATGAGTCAGATTTTTGTGTGTGTATATGTCTAGGTAATTTCATACCATTTGTTGGAAAGACTATCTTTGGATTATGTATTTTTTTTGTTTCTTTCTCAAAGACCAATTAAATATATTAATGTGGGTATATTTTGGATATATCTATTCCTTCCTATTGATTTATTTGTCTCTTCTTTCACCAATACCATACATGTTTATGGCTATTACTTCATAGTAAGTCTTGCAGTTAAATATTATCAGTCTTTTCCTCAGCTGTGTCTAGTCTACTGATAAGCCCATCAATGGCATTCTTTATTTCTATTACAGTGATTTTTATCTCTATCATTTTCTTCTTCTTTCTTAGGGTTTCTGTCTCTCTGCTCACACAGTACATCCATTTTTGAATGCTGCTGATTATCCATTAGAGCAGTTAGCGTATTATTCATAGTTATTTTAAATCCCTAGTCTGATAATTCCAATATCCCTGTCATGTCTGGGGAAAGGAATTGCTGTAAACAGGTCTTTAGCTAATATAATGTTGAGAGATGTGAGAGGAGTGAAATTTGTATGTTCACAGCAGCAATTGCCACAGTCACCAAACTGTAGAAAGAACCAAGACGCCCTTCAACAGACAAATGAATAAAGAAGATATAGTCCATATATACAATGGAGTATTATGCCTCCATCGGAAAGAATGAATACCCAACTTTTTTATCAACATGGACAGGGCTGGAAGGGATTATGCTGAGTAAAATAAGTCAAGGAAAGAGAGTCAATTATCATATGGTTTTGCTTATTTATGGAATGTAAGGAATAACACAGAGGACGTTGGGAGATGGAGAAGAGAATTGAGTTGGGGGAAATCGGAGGGGGAGACAAACCATGAAAGACTGTGGATTCTGAAAAACAAACTGAGGGTTTTGGAGGGGAGGAGGGTGGGGAGTTTGGTGAGTCTGGTGGTGAGTATTATGGAGGGCACATCTTGCATGGAGCACTGGGTGTTGTGCATTAACAATGAAGTTTGGAACACTGAAAAGAAATAAAATAAAATGGAAAAAAAAATCCTGTGATTAGGTCTCAGTCTTTTAGGGGTCCTATGGAACTGGACTATAAACATCAAAAGTATTTCTGCCTTTTGTTTCCCCTTTAGGTGGGAAAGAATGGTGAAAGTGGACTACAGTTGAGAATTACCCTTCTAAGTTAGTTAGGCTCTGAAAATACCCAACAGATAAGTTTCTGTTTAACTACTTTCACTTGAGGGCAGGTTTGTTAAGAACAGAGTGCTCTGCATAATCTCTTCCAGTCCTGTCCATTGCATGGAGCACTGGGTGTGGTGCAAAAACACTGGATACTGTTATGCTGAAAAGAAATAAAAAATTAAAAAAAAAAAAAAAAGAACAGAGTGCTCTGGCATATTTCAAAATGGTTCCTTTTTCATTCTTTATGCCAGAACCATGATTTTTCTTTTTTTTTTTAAATGTATTTATTTATTTTAATTTTTTAAAGATTTTATTTATTTATTTGACAGAAAGCTAGTGAAAGAGCATGAGCAGGGGAAAGGGCAGAGGCAGAGGAAGAAATGGGTTTCTCACTAAGCAGTTGGGGTCAGCTGGACCTGAAGCTGGATGCAGGGCTGGAAATGGGGTGCTATGGGGATTTCAATTCCAGGACCCTGGGCTCATGACCTGAGCCAAAGTCAAATGCTTAACTGAATGAGCCATCCAAGTGCCCCAAGATTTTATAGTTTTTATATCCCACTGTTTTTATTGGAAATAAAATGTTTTTACTTAGTAGTGACAATATATGATGACAATGTCACTAGTGTTAGGTGTTAAATATAGTAATAGGGTTCTATTAGTGTGATAAAATACCATTCAATGATCTTTTCTTTTTTCTGTGACCCTAAATAATCTATATAACTTAAAATGTATTTGATTTATGTGTTTCTTAGGTGTTAAAATAGCCTTTGATTCCAGATTTTGTCATTAGGACACTTAATTAATTTTATGTTCAGTTTTCTTTTTTCTGTGTTTTTAAAATTAGATCTGGTGTTTTATTTCACTAAGAAATATTTTTCATTATTATTTTATATATATTTTCATAGACTTAGAGTTTGAATACCCTTAAAAAGTTTAAACATTACTTAATGTCTATTTTAAACATATTCTTTAGTCTTAATTTCTCAATTTTAAATATTTGGGTCAATTTTATACTAACACAATAGTTTGATACTTTTTAAGCACTGTCTTTGCATTTATTTATAATTCTCTTCATTTGCATATTTCTGTTTCAGCTTTAGCTTTAAAATTATTTGTTAATTTTCAAAATAAAGAAATCAACATATTTTATGCCAAGTTCTTTGTCTATTTTTTGTTTTTTATTAAGAAATAGCAATATTTTATACCAAGCATTAATTTTCTAGATTTTGACTGAAAAGGTAAGAAAAAAAGTCACACAAAGAATATATGTTCTAATCTATATATTGGTATTTTTTAATTTATATATACACAATATAAAAGATATGAATAAATATATAAAGTTTATATACATATACAAATTATATATAAATATATGTATAAACCATGTATATTTCTTCTTATATAACATATATGTTGTCTATGTATATATATGTATGCATATATATATGTATTTTTTTTATATGTATTTCTTTATTATACTGTGTGGTGGCACAACATAGAAAGTGTAAATCAAATCACTGCAATGGGTAAGAATTCATTAGGGAAAACTGTTCCATAACAGTTTTTAAACGAAAAACAAGAGATAAAAGTATGAAGATAGTGGCAAACATTATAAATAAATCCAAGCTTCTCAAATCAATTTCCACTTATTGTAGTAAGTTAAGCAAGATAAACACTAAAGTTATAAAAATAATATTACAGAAGAAAGTTTGAAATAAGGGGAGATTTTAATATAATAAACTGTATACCCTGACTGAATATATTTATTGAATTTCTATGCATTCCCTTTTTCTTAGTACAATTTGATTGTAACTAGTGAGGGTCTATTTTTTGTTGCCCATCTGCATCTGCTGGTTTTAAGAAAGAATAAAAGAAAAAGATGAACAGCATTTATATTTAACACAAATTCTTTGGTTCACGTATTTCAATCTCTTTCCTATTTCTATATACTATCAGTGTTTCAGTGTTTAATGCATTCTTTTATCCTACTCAATATGAACTTTATAAAGTCTGAACTTTAATTCAAATTTTCCTCTACATTTTACATATTTTGTTTTTTGGTAGACTCATATCAGCTGTTGTGATCATTAGTCTATGATGTTTGACAGTGGGTTGCATGTTCTCTGTAATTTAATGTGATTTGCATATGTGTCCTAGGAGCAGTAAAACCATTTAAGTATTCAAGGGGAAAAGATATGGCCCTTGGGAATCATCTTATTAGCATACAAGAACAACCCATCTAACAAAAGCATGTAGTAAAAAGAAAAGTGTTCTTAGCAATACATTGGAAATATTTCACAAATATGTATGCATTTTTTGGAAAAAAGTCAACAATCTGAAATGCTCTGTGTCACCTCAAGAATGTACAAATGACATTCAAGTAGTAGATTAATACTAACATAATCATAACTCAGAGTACTTGTTCTATATTAGAATCTCCTCACAAAAATATAGTAGGTTGTATAAATAGCCAACAGAAAAAGTATTATTAGCATATCTTGAACTCTAACATACTTCAGAAAAAGCCAAAAAAATGCTTTCAATTGCTTTTATTTTTAATTTAATTAACTATAGAATACCAAAATTCATAAGGAAAAATGCCTCACAGATAATTTTACCACTTAATAATTCATAGTTGTTTTAGGTATCACTAAGGTGGAAGGATAGGAAGCAACAAACTTTTCTTTCTTTTCACAGACACATCAATAACAATACATCAAAACATGAAATGAGTTCCTTTGTGAGATTCCTCAAAGCATACAGAGAATAAAGTGGCAATTTGAACCAGTGTGGGAATATTTATCATAACCTCAGGCTCACTGAAGAGTAAGGAGGTGGTAAGTCACAGTACCCAGGTTTTCCCTGAGGAGGAAAAGAGATGGACCATGCATCCACTGTTCTAACTTCTCTGGGAGATACTCAAGGGATTAGCCCTGCCCTGCCTATTTCAGAGTGCCAATAAAACTTGACATACACTAGATCCCAGGGACCCATTTAAAATAAAGGCAGAATTTTGGGTTGTCATCAAGGTATGAGAGATCTACAGATGTTCAGGCCAGATTAATTGGTGAAGATCTTCTCCTGTACAAGTTCAGTCCAGGAAGATGGAGATGTGGTTGTTTTTCCTAATGTGTAGGTACCAACACAGAGTCAGAGAAAATGAAGAAAGAGGGAAACATTGATCAAATAAAGGAATAAGAAAAATCTCCAGAAATCATTCCTAATTAAATGGAAATCTATGAATTACCTGGCAGAAAATTCAAAATAACTCATTAAAATGCTTGGTAAGCTCTTAAGAATAATAAATAAATAAATAAAGGGAGAATTTCAACAGATGGAAAACCTGAAATAGAACCAAATAAATTTTGGGCTGAAAATAAGAAAGCTATATTTAAAAATTTTATAGAGGTGTTCAACATTAGACTAAAGCAAACAGAAGAGAAAATCAATAAACTTGAAGAGAAGTCATTTGAAATTATCTAGTCAGGAACAAAAAGTAAGAAAATTTAAAAGAGTGAAAGGAGCTTAAGAGAATTATTTAACACCATTAAACAGATCAATATATGCATCAGGAAAGTTCCAGAAGGAGCAGAGTCCTAAAAAGGACCAGAAAGTTTATCAAAACATAGTAAGTCAAAAAGGTTACAAATCTAGGTAGGGAGATTGAAAACTAGGTGCAGGAAGTTCAAAGGACCCAGAGTAAGAAGAAATCAAATAAGTTCACTCTGAGACACATTATAATCAAATTGTAAAAAGTCAAAGATAGAAAATTTTGAAAATAACAAGATAAAAGTGAATTGTCCCATATAAGGAAACTCCTCAAAAGTATTATCAAATTTTCCAGGAGAAACCTTGCAGACCAGGGAGGAGTGGGTGTTATATTGAAATTGCTGGGGGGCAGAGGGGAGGAGGAGAAAAAAAAGAAAGAAAGAACAAACATCTGCCAACCAAGAATACTATAACCAGCAAATTTTCTTCAATAGTGAAGGAGATGTTTATAAATATATATATGTGTGTATATATATACACACATATATATAAAGAATTTTCAAGATAAATAACATAAACTGATTAATAGCTGATAAAAACTGAGAAAAGCTGATAAAAATAACAAGATAAACAAGTTCTTCACCATTACTGACCTTACAAGAAGTCTTAAAGGTGGGGTGGCTGGGTGGCCCAGTCAGTTAAGCTTCCAACTCTTGATTTCAGCTCAGGTCATGATCTCAGCCCCATGTTGGGCTCTGCTCAGTGTGGAGTCTGCTTGAGATTATCTCTCCCCTCTCCTTCTTCTCCTCTACCCATTTATTATTTCTTTTTCTAAAATAAATAAATAAACACAATCTTAAAAGAGAAAATTTATAAGAAATTTTTCTTTGAAGAGAATTTTTCATATGAGGAAATTTAAACAGCAAGATAGCACAAAGTATAAGATATGGACATTGGGGAGAGTATGTACTGTGGTGAGGGCAGTGAAATATGTAGACCCAATGATTCACAAACCTGTACACCTGGGGAAAATAATGCATTCTGTGTTAATTAATATATATATATACATATATATATATATATATATATATATAGTATTGATACATCAATAACATAAAGAGGATGAGTAAAAGTGTAATTCTTATGTGACTAAAGTTGTCACCAGGTTAGAAGAGACTTTTTAAAAGGATTTTATTTATTTATTTATTTGAGAAAGAAAGAAAGAGAGCATGAGAAGGGGGTGGGTCAAAGAGAGAAGCAGACTCCCTTGAGCAGGAAGCCTGAGGTGTGACTGTATCCTGGGATTCCAGTTTTCATGACCTGAGCTGAAGGCAGTTGCTTAACCAACTGAGTTACCCAGGTGCCCCAAAATAGACTGTTTTAACTATATTTTATGTAAAACATGACAACCATGAAGAGAAAATACCCATAAAAGTTATATGAAAGAAAAAGAGGGAGGGGTGTGTTTGGTGGCTTAGTTGGGCATCTGCCTTAGACTCATGATCCCAGGGTCCTGGAATGAAGCCCTGCATCAAGCTCCCTGCCCAGTGGGGAGCCTCATTATCCCTCTCCCTATGCCCATCTCCCCTCTATGTGCGTGCTCTCTCTCTCTCTCAAATAAATAAAATCTTTTTTTTTTTCTTTAAAGAGGAAGGAATCAAAGCAAGTTAATACAGACAGAGTGAGAGAGGAAAAAAAGAGGAAAACAAGAGAGAAAACGAGGGACAAAACTACAAAACAAACAGAAAATAATGAGCAAAAGGCAATAATAAACTTTGTTTCTATCAGTAACTACTTTAACTATAAATGGCTATAACTCCCTAATCAAAAGACATAGAGTGGTTGAATGGATTAAAGAAAAACAAAATAAGATCTATCCACATGCAATATATAAGAGACACTTCTTAGTTTTAAAAACGTACTTAGGCTAGAAGTAAAGTAACACACACAAAAAAAGTTCCATGAATATGCTACCCCAAATAGAGCAGAAACAGCTTGACATATTTTAAACCAAAGAGATTATAAGTCAAAAACTCTCACAGGAAACAACTCAGGACATTGTATCATGATAAAAATTGACCAGGAAGATATGACAATTATAATATATGTGAAAACAATAGTAAAGAATCTAAATATATAAGGCAAACATTGACAAATCTGGAGAAAAAACACTGCATAAAAGTAGAAGACTTTAATATCCCACTTGCAAAAATAAATAGAACAGCCATACTGAATGTCAACAAAGAAACAGCAGACTTAACATTGTGGACTAATGTTACAAATATGTAACAGATAAAGATCATTCAATCCAGCAGCAGCAGAATATACATTTTCTAAAGTGCACATGGAATATTCTCTAGTAAGGGTCATGTTATATCACAAAAATGAAACAAAACAAATGAAACAAAACAAAAAGTCTTAACCAATTTAAGAAGATTGAAATTATACTTAGTATCTTCTTCAAACACAACAGAATAAAGCTAGAAAATAATAGCAGAAAGAAGATTTTGAAATTTATAAATATGTGAATATTAAATGACACATTTATGAACAACCAACAGGTCAAACAACAAATCAAAGAGGAATTAGAAAATAACTTGAGCCAAATGCAAATAAACACACAGCACACCAAAACTTATGGAATGCACCAAAAGCAGTAAGAAAATGCCTGCAATAAAAAATAAAGATCTTAAGTAAGCAACTAACTATATACTTACCTCAAGGAATTAGAATAAAAGAGAAATAAACAATACTCATCAGAAGGAGGAAAATAATAAAAAGCAAAAATAAATGAAATAAATAATAGAAAATTTTACAAAACTAAAAGTTGTTTTTTTTTGTAAAGATAAACAAATCTAACAAACCTTTAGCTAGACTAAAAGTACACATAAAAGAGGAGACATTATAACATCAAAATTTTTATTTATAGAAAAAATGATCATAAGAAAGTATATTAATAATTATATACAAGGCATCTGGATATTCGAGAAAAGCTCCTAGAAATATAAAACTTTCAAGACTGAATAATGAAAAAGAAATTAAAAATCTGAATAGGTCTATAATGAATCATGAAAGTTAAAACCCCCATTGAAGGAAATCCCAGGATTTAATGGTTTCACAAGGAAATTCTACCAAAAAGTTTAAGAACAAATACCAATCCTTCTCAAGATCTCTCAAAAAACTGAAAAGAGAATACTACCAAACTCGTTTTATAAGGCCAACATTACTTGGATAACAAAGACAGATAAAGACACCACACAAGGAAAGGAAACTCCAGTATCTCTGCTGAACAGAGATGTAAAAACCGCCAACAAAATACTAGTAAAATGGATCCAACAGCACATTAAAAAATAAACCTATGATGGGTTTTTAGAATATAGGTGAGGTTTGTTGGAGTGGGGTCCAGAGCCTTTGACCAAGAAAGAATTCTTGAGATGTCTTTGGTGCAAAAAAGGTGGTTTTATTAAAGCATGCAGACAAGACCCATGGGCAGAAAGAGCTGCTGTCTTGGAGTTTTGAGGGGTGACTGATTATATACTTGGGAGTTGGGGGAGGTAAGGAAAGGGAGGTTTCAAAAAGATTTTCATATGTTAAAGAAGATATACTTCTTTCAGGATACTGGAGACCTTGCCACTGTCAAGTTAGGGTTGTTTTTCCCTCTAGGAAGCCATTAACATTAAGACAGTTGGGAACTTCCTGAAGGAATATCATATACCCCATCTAGGATGGGGAGGGGGAGTTGCAGGATGTCAGTTTATGCTTTGTCCTTAGTTAGCCTTATGCTCCCTCATCACTGTGGCCAATGACTCTTATTTCTAGAATGCAGTAATAGTTCAACATTTGAAAAATCAATATGGTACACCACAGATAGGAAAATGGTGACTGGGTAGGAAGACTATGGACTCGTGTTGTGCCATGAGCACAAATGGAGAACTATCAAATCATCCTAACACTCCAGAAATTGACCTGAAGACTGACAGAACAAACTTCACAACTAAAGGGAAACACACACACACACACACACACATACACACATCAAAGAAGGTAGGAGGTATGGAGGTGTGGTTGAGGAAAGAAGCAGATCATAGGGGCTGTAGAGGGAGGGAGCCATGGTCATAAAGAAGGGTGAGAGAGAGGAATGCACAAGAAGATGCTTTCCTGGAAGTAAATTGGAAAACTAAAGCAGCTGAATTTTATGAATCCTTGCAACCAGATGGGCCTAAAGCCTGCAGTTTTAAAGGTAACTGGGCTTGACTGGGATAGAGCCCTGAGGGCACTGCCCTACTCCTCGAGAGAAGAGAGGAAAACAACCCAGCAACAGAAAGCACAGAAGCAAAGATCTCAAAAACACCTGGGACACACAGCATTCTTGAAGTGTTTTCCTAAGATGCAGTGTTCAAGCAGACACCTCTAGGAACAAAGGAGCTAGCCTGTTCCATTTCCCACCCCCTTCCCTCAGCATAAACATAGAACCTCCTTCTGCCAAATAAATATGGAAGATTTTCATTTATACAGTTTACCCCCAGTCTGAAACTACATCTGCTGCTACCCATTACTGCTAAGAGCTACGCTGACTCGGCTCTGGAACCAGGGGCCTGGGGTCAAGACTCTGGAATGCTGGGACTCAGTACATGTTCTGTAGTTTTTAGAGTACAAATCCTTTACCTCTTTGGTTTTATTTATTTCTAGGTCTCTTACAGGTTTTGGTATAATTTTAAATAGGATCAACTCATTAATTTCTCTTTCTTTTGTCTCCTCATCAGCCTATAGAAATGCAACTGATTTCTATGCATTGATTTTAAATCCTACCATGTTCATGAATTCCTATGTGAATTCTAGCAATTTTGAGGTGGAGTCTTTTGAGTTTTCCACATAAAGTATCATGTCATCTGCAAAGAGAGTTTGACTTCTTCTTTGCCAATTTGCATGCCTTTTATTTCTTTTTGTTGTCTGATTGTTGAGGCTAGGACTTCTAGTGGTACCATGTTGAACAACAATGGTGAGAATGGGCATCCCAGTTGTGTTCCTGACTTTAGGGGAAAAGCTTTCTATTCCTCCCCATTGATAATGATATTTGCTGTAGGCTCTTTATAGATGACTTTTATGATACTGAGGTATCCCTATACTGTGGAGAGTTTTAATCAAGAAAAGATTCTGTATTTTGTCAAATGCTTTTTCTACTTCAATAGAGAGGATCATATGTTTTTTGTCTTTTTATTTATTTATTTTTATTTATTTATTTTTTCTTAATAGAGTTTATCACATTGATTGATTTGTGGATGTTGAATCACCCTTGCAGCCCAGATATAAATCCCACTTGGTTGTGGTGAACAATCCTTTTAATGAACTTTTGGATCCTACTGGCTAGTATTTTGGTGAGATTTTTTTGCATCCATGTTCATCAGGGACATTTATCTCTAATTCTCCTTTTTGATGAGGTTTTTGTCTGGTTTTGGGATCAAGAAAATACTGTTCTCATAGAAGAAATTTGGAAATTTTCTTTCCATTTCTGATTTTTGAAACAGCTTCAGAAGAATAGTTATTAATTCTTCTTTAAATGCTTGGTAGAATCTCTTGGGAAACCATCTGGCCCTAGAGACATGTTTGTCAGATTTTTGATTACTGCTTCAATTTCCTTGCTATTATGGGTCTACTCAGGTTTTCTATTTCTTCCTGTTTCAGTTTTGGTAGTTTATAAGAGTTAGGAATGTATCCATTTCTCCCAGATTGCCTAATTTGTTGGCATATAGATGCTCATAATATATTTTTAAAATTTTGTATTTCCTTTTTAAATTTTTTAAAAAGATTTTATTTATTTGACAGACAGAGATCACAAGTAAGCAGATGGGAAGGCAGAGAGAGAAAGGGGGAAGCAGGCTCCCTGATAACCAGAGAACCCAATGTAGGGCTCAATCCCAGGACCCTGAGATCATGACCTGAGCTGAAGGCAGAGGTTTAACCCACTGAGCTACCCAGGCGCCCCTAATATTTTGTATTTCCTTGATGTTGGTTGTGACCTCTCCTCTTTCATTCATGATTTTATGAACTTGGGTCTTTTTTCATTTGATAAGTCTGGATAGGGCTTTATCTATGTTATTAATTCTTTCAAAGAACCATCTTCTGGTTTCACTGATGTGTTCTACTATTCTTTTGGTTTCTATTTCATTGATTTCTTCTCTAATCTTTATTTTTCTCTCCTTTTGCTTGGTTAGGCTTTATTTTCTATTCTTTTTCTAGCTTCTTATGTGTAAGGTTATCTTGTGTATTTGAGATTTCTCTAATTTTTTAAGAGAGGCAAGCATTGCTATGTACTTCCTTCTTAGGACTGCATTTGCTGTATCCCAAAGGTCCTGAACAGTTGAATTCTCATTTTCATTAGTTTCCATGTATCTTTGAATTCTTCTTTAATTTCCTGGTTGGCACATTCATTCTTTAGCAGATTGCTCTTCAACCTTCAAGTGTTTGAGTTCCTTCCAAATTTCCTCATGTGATTAAGTCCAAATTTCAAAGCATTATGGTCTGAAAATATTCAGGAAATGAGCTCAATCTTTTGGCAGTGGTAAAGACCCGATTTGTGACCCATTATGTGATCTATTCAAAACAGTGTGGTACTAAAACAAAAATATACACATAGATCAATAGATCAAAATAGAAAACCCAGAAATGAACCCAAAACTAGATGGTTAATTAATCTTTGACAAAGCAGGAAAGACTATCTAGTGGGGAAAAGACAGTCTATTTAATAAATGGTGTTGGGAAAAGACAGTCTTTTTAATAAATGGTGTTGCTCTTGAACAGCAACATGCAAATGAATGAAACTGGATCACTTTCTTATACCAAACATAAAAATAAATTCAAAGTGGATTAAAGGCCTAAATGTGAGAACTGAAACCATAAAATTTCTTGAGAACAAAGCCTATAACCCCTTCACATCAGCCACAGCAACTTCTTTTTAGCTGTGTCTCCTGAGGCAAGGGAGCAACAGCAAAAAAGAACTAGTGGAACTTCATAATAAAGAAGATAAAAAGCTCTGTACAGTGAAGGAAACAATCAACAAAACTAAAAGAAAATCTATGAATGGAAAAGATATTTTCAAATCACATTTTTGGTGAAATGCTAGTATCCAAAATGCATTCAGAACTTACACTACTCAACACCTAAAAACCAAATAGTCCAATTAACAAAAAGACAGAATACTTGAATACACATTTTTCCCAAGAAATCATACAGATGACCAATAGACAAAAAGATGTTCAACATCACTCATCATCAAGAAAGACAAATCAAAACTACAATGAGATATCACCTCACACCTGTCAGAATGGCTAATATCAACAACACAAGAAATAACAGTGGTTGGTGAGGATGTGAAAACAGGGAAACCCTCTTGCACTACTGGTGGGAGTGCAAACTGATGCAGCCAGTATTCAGGAAAACAGTAGTGAGGGTCCTCAGAAAATTTAAAATAGAACTACCCTGTTATCCTGCAATTGCATTGCTAGGTATTTACCCAAAGATTATAAAAATACTAATTCAAGTAATTATTGAAAGCTATCTATAGATTCAGTGCAACCTCTATAAAATCCCAATGGCTTTTTTTTTTTTTTTTTAACAGAACTAGAAAAAATTCCTAAAGTTCCTATGCAACCAGAGGAGATCCGAAAAAGCCAAAACGGCCTTGAGGAAGAACAAAACTAAAGCCATTTTACTTCCTAATTAAAACTATTACAAAGCTACAATATATGAAGTTGTGTGATAATGGCATAAAATTAGACATGCCATCAATACAACAGAATAAAGAAGTATAGGAATCAACACATTTATATATAGTCAAGAGATCTACAATAGGGTGCTAAAAGTACACAATGGACAAAAGATAGTGTTTTCCACAAATATTGATAAATGTTTATCCACATAAAAAAGAATGAAATTAGACCCTTATTTTACAACATACAAATAATATCAACTCAAAATGTGTTAAAGATTTAAATATTTCAAGAAGACCTGAAATTAAATCTCCTAGAATAAAAATAGGGGGAAAGATTCATGACATTGGTCTTGGTAATGATATCTTTGATATGACACCAAAAGAATGGTTGAGAAAAGCAAAAATCAGTAAGTGTGACATCAACCTAAAAAGTTTCTGCACAGGAAGAAAACTGATCAATAGAGTGAAACAGCAACTTACAAAATGGCAAAAAAAAAAAAAATTGTAAGCCATATATCTAATAGGGCTGAATCCCCAAAATATATAAGGAACTACTACAACTCAGTGGCAAACAACAACAACAACAACAACAAAAACCTCAAATAACTTGACTAGAGAATAGCCTAAGAATTTTGACAGACATTTCTCCAGGGACATATAAATGACCAACAGATATATGAAAAATAGTCAGTGTCCCTATTCATCAGGGAAATAAAGTCTTAACCATAATGAGATATCACTGCACATTCATGGGGCTGGAAATTTAAAAAAAAAAAAAAAAAGGTTTAAAGAAAAGAAAAGAAAAAAGAAAAAAAGGACCCAGACCCAAAACAAAAACAAAAGCCTAAAACTACACATACAGGCAAAATTTGAAGAAATTGTAAACCTGGCCTTTTCATGGTTGGTAAGAATGTAAAATGGTGCAGCTATTATAGAAACCAGCAGCAGAGTTTTTCAAAAATGAAAAGTAGAACTACCACATGATCCAACAATTTTACTCCAGGGGTTTTATCTAAAACAATTGAAATCAGAAATCTATATATTCAGTACAAACGCTATCAGAACAAATGGCAAGGTTATACATCAAATTAAAAAATTAATAAATTAAATAAATTAATCAAAATCATTATCTCGAAGAGATGTTAGCAGTATCATATTCAGGCAGCAGTATTCATAATAGACAAATATGGAAACAATTGAATATCCATTGATGAATGAATGCAAAAGAAGAAACTGCTTAAAATAAAATATTATTTGACCTTAAGAAGAAGGAAATTCTTCAGTAAGTAACAACATGGATGATCTTGTAGGGCATTATTTTATTGAAATAAGTCAGATAAAGAAGGACATATATTGCATGATTCTATTTATATGAGGTATCTGATATCTCAGATATAAATAGAATATATATCTCATATAAATGGAATCAGACATACACTTATGGAAGCAAAGAGAATTTTAGTTACCAGGGCCTTGGTGGGAAGGAAACTGGGAGTTACGAATCAATAGATAAAAAATTTCAGCAAGATGAATAAATTTAAGAGATCTGCTGTACATTTTACCTATAAGTAGCAATACTATATTGTACACTTAAAAAGGTTAAGAGCGTAAATCTCATGTTAAGTGTTATTACCGCAATAACATTTTTTAAAATGTTATTGGATATATAAATAAGATATGTTAATTACCCTTTGTCTTTTTATGTAAAACATTTCCTCTTACTGGCAGTACTTTCTATAAGGTCTTTTTCTAAAAATTCCAAGTTTTGCATAGATTTCAGACAATTTAGTCTCTGGAAATATAAATACGTATGAAATATTATAAGATAAATACAATGAAACAGTAATTAAGGGTTATACTTAAGAAATAAATAATTATATAGTTATTATATAGTTATTTTATTGTTAAACTGTGCAGATATTTTTTATCAAATGGAAGTTGCTATATATGCTGTTATTATGGTAAGATTAGTGTCTTTAATATCTATAAAATGTACAGGCTTGAATGAAGCATTCTTAAAGTCTATTTCTTATTTCATTGGAGTATTTATGCAATATCCATTACATGCTAAAACTTTGTAGTAACTTTATTTCACTGCCTAATCTTAATCTATTCAACTTGTTCTGTCTCCATAATATCACAAACACATGCCTTATATATTCCCACTTCCATAGCCTAAGTTTAAACTTGATAACACACTGAAGATTGTGGAAAACATTCCAAGCACTGTGGAGAATATTTATGCATGTAGACATAATGTATGAGCACATGGTCTCTATTAGATGAAAAGCCATTTCTAAATAATCTTTAAATTAAATCAGTGTGTAAACCTGGTGATTCTAAATTATATCTTTAGAAAAAGAAGACCAAATACATTTTCACTAGAATGATTGAATACAAGCAATTTTTATTTTTATCAGGTCCTTAGCAATTAAAATAGCAATTGGATTTTTTAATACATCTTGATTTTATCCTCTCAAGTGTAGGTAGTATGTTTTATAGGTCAATGATATTGATTATGATGAAGGTAATTATAACACATAAACTAGAGACAGAGATTATGTTGAAATAAAGAATGATGGATGCCTAAGTATACTTGTAAAGTATGTAACTAGTTATTAGATAAAGAATAGGTCTTAAATAGTTTTCATGAGTTGTTTATTAGGCTAAATGTGTGCTTATAAAAGTAAATATAACCAGTGTGACATCTTTCTAAGTGGAGACACTATCAACAAAATAAATTTCTGTATGTAAATGATATAATCTGTGAGAATCAAGTCATAGACCCTTGCTGTAGCTTTAAATCATTATCTAGAAAACAATCAAACAAATAAAAGCAAAGCAAAGCAAATGATGAATTATTGTCTATATGTTAAAAACATTTCAAATAAACATGTAGGTCACTCAGTTCATCTGCATTATTCATTCATGCATTTTTAACCTATTGGCAATATGTGGTAACTATATGAATGATTTTGCTTTTTTATTGAGAGTGAATAATTATTTAGAACCCTATAATTCAACAACTTTAAGTTTTAACAACTCTGCCCCATTTGATCTTGAAAAAATATTTTTGTTTTGGTGTGATTCTTTTTTTTTTTTAATTTAATTTTTTCCGTGTTCCAAGATTCATTGTTTATGCACCACATCCAGTGCTCCATGCAATACAGGCCCTCCTTAATATCCACTACCAGGCTCACCGAACCCTCCAACCCCTCCCGTCCAAAACCCTCAGTTCATTTCTCAGAGACCAAAGTCTCTCATAGTCCATCTCCCTCTCCAATTTCCCCCAATTCACTATTCCTTTCCTTTTCCTTTGAAGTCTTTCTTTCTGTAGTTTGTCTCTATATTTCTGTTCAATGCTATTTTTAGGACTTTTCCTCTTTTATAGAACCCCCCTTAATATTTTCTGCAGTGTCGGCTTGGTGGTTGCATAGTCTTTTAAGTCTTGCTGGTCTTGGAAACTCTGTATCTCTCTATCCGTTATGAATGTCAGTCTTGCTGGAAAAAGTATTCTTGGCTGCATGTTCTTCTCATTTTGTGCCCTGAATATATCTTGCTAGCCTTTTCTGGCTTTCCAGGTCTCTGTGGACAGGTCTGATATTATTCTGATGGGCTTTCCTCTGTAAGTAAGGAGCCTCTTTGCCCTAGCGGCTTTCAAGAGATTATACCTACATTATAATTCCTCAATTTGACTATCAGGTGTCGTGATGTATTTTTGGAATGTATAATCTTGGGTGGAGACTGTTCTGCCTCTAGTACATGAACGATGGTTCCATTAGTGAGATTGGGAAAATTTTCATGAAGGACTTGTTCCACTATAACTTCTAGACTTCTTTCTTTCTCCTCCCCTTCAGGGATTCCAATAATTCTGACGTCGGAACGTTTCATGGCATCATTTATTTCCCTGATTCTGTTTTCGTGGTTTCTAAGCTGTTTGTTCCAGGCTTTCTCCTGATCCTTTCTATCTGTTTGTGCTCCAGATCACTAATTCTATCTTCTGTCTCAGTTACCCTAGCGTTGAGAGAGTTTAGATTAGATTGGAACTCATTGAGAGCATTGTGAACCTCATGAAAGATGGTTCTCCTTCCCTTCACTTTCAGTCTGGCTGTATCTTTAGCTTCTAGATGTGTCTCTTGTAGATAGCATATGCATGGGTCCTGTCATTTTATGCAGTTTGCAACCCTGTGCCATTTCATGGGAGCATTTAGGCCGTTCGTGCTGAGAGTGACTACTGAAAGATAAGTTTTTATTGACATCCTGTTGCCTCTGAAGTCCTTGTTTCTATAGATTGTCACCATAAATTTCTGTTCTATGTCACTCTTGGGTTCTTCTTTTATAGAACCCTCCTTAATATTTCTCGTAGTGCCAGCTTGGTGGTCACATACTCTTCTAAACCTTGCCAGTCTTGGAAGCTCTTTATCTCTCCATCCATTTTAAATGTCAATCTTGCTGGATAAGGTATTCTTGTCTGCATGTTTTTCTCATTTAGTGCCCTGAATGTGTTTTACCAGCCCTTTCTGGCTTGCCATGTTTCTTTGGACAGGTCTGACATTATTCTGATGGACCTTCCTCTGTATGTAAGGAATCTCTTCCCCCTAGTTGCCCTTAGGACCTCTCATTTAATGTTATGATTCATGAATTTCAGAATGACGTGTCTGGAGGTCTATCTAGATTCATTGATATTGTGATATGTCCTTTCTGCCTCTAGAACACATACACTTGTTCCTTTCTCCAGACTGGGGAGATTTTCATCTAGAATTTGTTTGCCTATATCTTCTAGTCTTCTGTCTTTTTCCACTCCCTCAGGGATCCCAATAATTCTGATGTTGAAACATTTCATGGCATCATTTTTTTCCCTAATTCTGTTTTCATGGCTTCTAAGCTGTTTGTTCCAAGCCTCCTGCTGATCTTTTCCATTAGTTTGTTTTCTAAATGACTATTTCAATCTTCTGCTTTGGTTACCCTAGCTGTTAAGGTATTTGGGATTGGATCTCACTGATACCATTTTTTAGCACTGCCAGATTAGCCTTCACTTCCCCCCTGAGAGTTTCTATGTTGCCACTAATGCTCTTCTCTAGCCTAGCCATTGCCTGGATAATTGTTACCCTGTATTCCCTTTCCAACATGCTATTTATGTCCATATCCAGTAGTTCTGTGGCAGAAGACAAAGTCTGGATTTTTCCTCTGTTGTTTTTTCCTCCTCTTAGTCATTTTGGTGAGAGGTGGTTGAGGGCATGTACAGCTGAATATATCATCCAAGATCCAGGCAAGGTATACCCTTTAGGTGCTGCGGCAGAAAACTGTTGACTTACAAAGGTCTCGCTGCAGGAATCAGGTCTCAGGCTACAAAGGAGTTTCTGTTTCTTTGTCCCTGGAGTGAAGGCAGCTCCCCAAATGCTCTTGAGTTCACAGGAAGTCCTCAGTTTGGTGAATGATACTTTGTAGTAACTGTTGCCAGAGTCCCACGGCCAGTAAGCAGCACTGTTAGGATTTGAATGAAGATCTCTGGGTGCCAAAACCCTCCTTGTTAATACTCCTCCTCATGGTGAGCACACAATGCTTGTCTTGAGCTCCAGAAGCCAGCAGGTCTCAGCCTCTGACCACCTGAACCTTTACAGTTTACAGAGAGGGCTTAATGGGACTTTGTCACTCATACTAGCCAGAGGGGCTCAACAATTCCTCAATACCCCAAATCTGCCTCCTGAAAATGGTTCCCTGGTGTGATTCTTTTCCACATAGAATATTTTGAATGATGTTTTCTGCCTATAATTATTAATGTCATAAATGCCTCTTCATTTACTATAATTCCACAACACTGTTTATATTGATTTCTTTGAATACCAAGTTTTTATTTTATTCTAAAACACCATAAATAATTAGTTTTATTTTATAGATAATGACTTCTAACTATACACTTAGTAAAATTTTGCTCAGAGAATCTCACAAGAGGAATATCTTACATTTTTAAGAGCTATTATTTCATCCTGTAGGCCATAGACTTTGTGTACAGTCCTTTTTCTACTAAATATGATTATATATATATATGATTTTACAAACCCAGAATGAGAATTGTAATGTAAGTAGTTTTTCTAATACTATGAAAACTTCGTGATTTCAATATTTGATTTATATGTATTACTATTATGTTAAAATGTAAGAAAACCTTGAAATCAAACAATTAAAGTAGCTTGCAGAGACCATCTAATTTGAAATCATTCTGTTTTGAACTCTTTGTAGGTAATACTGTTCTTGAAGTAATAAAAGAAAAATACAATTTAAAAAATTGTGGGGTGATGGTGTACCTTTATTGTGTCTTCAGTAGAATTTATCTTTTGGTATGGTAATATTGCCTTTTTTCACATATTTTGTGGGTTTTATGTTTATAAGTCAGTTCTGTGTAAAGTGTCAGTCCTGTGGGCTTTGTGTAATTCATGTCATATTCCATCCCAAGGCATAGAACAAATACAAAGGTATAGAAATTCTCAAGTATTTTGCACTATCTCTGCCAGTTGAGTTTACATAATACACTGCCATGTTTATTATACCTACAGTCAGTAAATGCATAGTATATTCCTTCGTATCATATATACTTTTGATCTCTCTTGCTGAATTTCTGGAGATTCCGTTGAATTTCTTTTTCTTTTTTGCACCTTCATTTAGATTATAATATGTTCAATATTATATATACCTTCTATATTAAATTTAAAAATATATAATAGACCAACTTACAAGCTAGTCCTTTTTGACAAATTTTTAACAGGGCAGATAATTTTTTTTACAACTCATTAATATATTTGAAATTAGAAACTGTATTTTCTAAGGATTAACAATTAAAAGTGACCCTTTAAATTATTAACTGGTAAAAATATAAGACATACTTTTGACATGCAACAGGAATGAATTAAGAAAATTTCTGTAAAAAGAAAAATTTCTGTCATAATCACAAATGTCTATACATTCATTTTCTATGCCAAGTGACTCTTTATCATGCATAGATAACTTTATTTTTTATACCTTAGCAGCTGGAGTTTCGACATGGTGTGATAAGGTGGTCCAAAAGCTTACAAAGAAACTAGTTAGAGGCAACACTTAAATCTTCTCAGTATTAAGCAAGTAAACATAGTAAATTGTTTTTATATTTTTTTTAATAATAAGTTGTTTTTAAATGAGAAGCTAAGAACATTTTAGAACAGCCATACACACACACACACATAGAGTAAGGCTGTTTTTTTTAAATTTGTTCTTTAATATAATTTTTTATTTTTTATAAACATATATTTTTATCCCCAGGGGTACAGGTCTGTGAATCACCAGGTTTACACGCTTCACAGCACTGAAATAATTTTTTTTTAAATTTTTTTAAAGATTTATTTATTTATTTGACAGACAGAAATCACAAGGAGGCAGAGAGGCAGACAGAGAGAGGAGTAAGCAGGCTCCCCGCTGAGCAGAGAGCCCGATGTGGGGCTTGATCCCAGGACCCCGGGATCATGACCTGAGCCAAAGGCAGAGGCTTTAACCCACTGAGCCACCCAGGCGCCCCAGAGTAAGGCTGTTTTAGGACTAAAACAAGATACATGTAAAAGAAAAGTGTCATCAACTCTAGTCTATTTGAAGATATAGCACACTTATATACTAGTGGTTTTCTTTAAATTCCACAATAGTAATCTGAAGAACTAGTGTTTTCTAATATTAATCTAACATGGTAAAAATTAAAAAAAGAAGGCATCTGGTATATTCAAACTTTATATTACTGCAAAAGGTTATTCAGTTGTATGGTAAGAATGGTTCACCAGATTTAATTAGGGCTCTTTGAAGTACTTTTCAATATCATCCTTCTTCCATGTATCTTGCATATCTTGAAATAGTCTGTTTATTAATTAGATCCCAAGTGACTTAGTCCATAAAAAATACTTCCCCAGACAGAAAAAATATTTCTGGACACTGGCAGTATACACATTTTATAGTAAGTTAATAAATGTGCATTTTGTTTTAATGAAATGGCTATTGTTTAATGATAACCAGAGGCCAAACTCCATACTATATTTAAGCATCACCTTATTTGATCATCAAAACAAATTTATGAGGCCCAATTACTGAAGTGAAAAATGCGCCTGAAAGAGGTTTGCAAATTTACTTATGGTGACACAACTGTTATATATCTAACGCAGAGGCTATTTGATCTTTATTATTTTAGGTTATTATAAGAAACCATACAAGGAAGCTCATTTCATACTTTTTGGAAGTAAAATGTGGAGAGGCATCTTTACAAATTGTAAAATATCATCTTTTAGGTGTTGGATAAATTTTTTCTGCTTCAGCTGCATAGATTTTCTCTCTTAAATAAATTATATGACTTGCTTTTAATTCTTTGGTCTTTTAATCATTAATCTTATTGTTTTTGAGAGCTACGCTTGTAAGATACATTTTTTTTAATTAATGTTTTATTTTTTATAAATATATATTTTTATCCCCAGAGGTACAGGTCTGGGTAAGTTTGAACTTGTCATTTTGGGAGAATGTTTGAAATATTATATTATTCATTTTATATCACTATTAATTCAAATATTTATGCATTATTGTCTTTCTGACAAATTGTTTCACTGAATTAGGAGACATTGAGTCTATAGTGGAATTAATTCATGATGTCCTCTAAATTAAGTCAGGGTAGAGTCTAGCTGTCTAGCTAAGCAATTCAGACCTGTCATTTAGGTCAGCTTGACCTATCATAAATTCTAACATCTTTATCTTGTAACTAGGAGGGATACTTGTGACACTGTACATGGCATAAGCATTTCTATCTCTTTCTCTTCTTTTCTCTTTATTATGTAAATAAATTATAGTAAATAATTTTGGCCATCTCTATGGCCATCTCTGAGCGAGGAAGTAATGAATTAAATTGTATTTCCCCAAATTCATGTCCACTGAGGCCTCAGAATGTGATCTTATTTGGAAATAAGGTCTTTGCAGATATGCTTAAGTTAAGATGAGGGTATACTAGATGAGGGTGGATCCTAAATCCAGTGAACTGATGTCCTTATAAGAAGAGTAGAAATGTAACTATCATTTTATATATGTGTGTGTGTTTGTGTGTATGTATGTGTATATACATATGTATGTATGTATGTGTATATGTGTGTGTGTGTGTGTATGTGTGTGTGTATGCCGCATGCCTGGGTGGTTTAGTGAGTTAAGTAGCTACTTTCAGCTCCTGGGGTCCTGGGATCAAGCCCCATGTTGGGTTCCCTACTCAGTCGGAAGGTGTTTCTCCCTCTCTCTCTGCCTCTCTCCCCACTTGTGCTCTCTCTCTCTCAAATAAATAAAATCTTTTAAAAAAATTATCCGTGTTACCTTCTACTTAGAGGGTGATCTAATGGAGAAGTCAAATCATAAGCAGAAGGCATTTAAGGAACAGGAGCTAAGAACAAGGGTGCTACAGAAATTAATAAAATATTTGATTGAATTAAATTATCATGGTTAGCTACAGCCATTCCACAAGAAGAAGAGCCTTGTAAATTACAAATGAATATTGGAAGATTGCTTTGAAGTTTTCTTTTTATAAAAGGGAACATTCTAGAACAGGGGATACCAACTTTTGAATTTTTATCTCAGTGATTCTTTTGTTCAGTGCTTATATATCTGGCCAAACATATATTCTAAGAAACATATTCTTTTATGGAATGTTAATACACTTAACATGTAAAATTTCACTCATTTTTTTTTTAATTTATTTGATAGACAGAAATTACAAGTAGGCAGAGAGGCAGGCAGAGAGAGAGAGGAAGGGAAGCAGGCTTCCCGCTGAGCAGAGAGCCCAATTCGGGGCTTGATCCCAGAACCCTGGGATCATGACCTGAGCTGAAGGCAGAGCCTTTAACCCACTGAGCCACCCAGGGGCCCCTAAAATTTCACTCTTAAAGGTCCAGAAATATTTTAAGTGCCTTGTAGATCTTTATGCTGGTCTGTTATACTGGTTCTAACAATTAATATAATAGGGAAAATTTATCATCTTGATTTCTCAGGTTCTGAGGATGCTCTGTAATGTTCTTAAAAGAATTACAGTATAGTCACCTTACAGAAATGTAGATGATAATTGAAATTACAGAGAATTAAAAGTTAGGTAACCTTAATTTCTGAGTAAAATAGCCCTAGGACCACTATGATTCTAAAATAGCCTTAACAATAATGATAATAGTCTTGTTTATATTTTGTTCAAAGTGATTTCCTATTTACTTTTCCTTTTCAAATATTTTAATGAACAGTTCAGTCACAGTTGCACACTAATGTTACAGAACTTTAAAACATGCCACTTTTTACTTCTGGAAATTTGCTATAATAATGATGATGATGATGATGATGATGATGATGATGATGATAGCAAATTTGGACTAGTCACACTTCCTACATTCACATTCAGAGAAAAGGAAAAAACTTTGAGTCAGGAGAATGATGACCTATTACTAACAAATACAGTGATGTGCAGCTTTTATTTCTGCCATCAGAGAAGCCTGCAACTTCCTTCTAAATGGCTTTGTGTTCAATACTCATTTGCTGGGGTGAGCTGTGCTATAATTAGAGCTATCACTAAATCATTATCACATTAGACCACTTTCTAGTGCCCTATCCAAACCCTGTAGGGCAATTCCACCTCTCTTTTGCTGGTGGAGAGCCACCATAAATTCCTTGCAAGCTAGTGCTGCTCAGTCTCCTACTTGAAAACATTCTGAAAAGTGCTCTGTGACAGAAGGAAAATTGGATACTTGAATGTGGGATTCTTCCTGATCAGGAAAGAGAAAAAGAAAACCTTCAAAAGAACTTGAAACAGCTTGGGGCAGTCTCTCGATACACAGTTAGAGGGGATGTATGAGGAGATAATGGAGTGGGGGAGGTTGATTTTAAGTAATTCTGGGAAGACCATGAAAGTAAAAATTTGAGTGTTTTGGAGTGGGAAATGTTCAGCACCTGCTGATTGAAAGGCTAAAAAATGAAATTAAAGAATTAGCTACTAGGGCAGGGTTTTGTTTCCATTGGTAAGAAAGAAAAGCAAACTATAGTACTAGATGGTTCAAGTTTACTTTTGCAACACCTCCCTAATTTACTACATATTTCCACAAATAGAATGTTTTCCTCTTATTTCCTTCTGTAATCTGGCCTGCATTGTTTATACTTTTATCCCTAAATCTGTATCTTAAAATTGACTCCCCTCTTCAAAGTGCCAGAAATCAGAATGCAGTTGCCAGAGTAACTCAAGTAAGGGGCTCAGGTTTGATAAATATAAAAGTAATACGACATATGTAAGGTGGCATAATATTTTATAAATAAGATTGTATAGGGATGAGAGAAAAGATATGTTAAAACCAAGTACCACCACTGAATAGCTCCTATGATTCTCAGTTTTCTTATACATAAATTAAAGTTATTAATACTGGCTGTTTCTGTTTCACAGGAGTGATATCAGGTGCAATGATCAAGGTAAAATAAACTTTTTTAAAAATTCAAAATTAGTATGTAAAGATGAAGTACTGTGCTGGTAAGGAGGAGAGTATAATTATATCTAGTACTACAACAAACTGGTTTTTAAAAATGATATAAAACATAGAGATATTGATTAACCCAGAATGTATTTTATGTACAATGCATTTTAGTCAAATATTTTCAGTGTGTTTTTACCTTTATAATGTAGAGATCACCTCTCTGTTAAGTCCTGCTGACATTTTCAGTATTTCACCATAGGTAACAACAGCATCCTTGCTGAATGGTCGCTATCCTTTATGTACAGATGTTGACTCATCTGGAGTGAATGCACTATAAGAAGGAGAATTGGGATTTTAATTTACTAAGCAGGGAGGCAAATTATGTAATTAGCTGATAAGCAGTTAAGCAGGAAAGTAACAGAAGTAATCTTGTAGGGAATCACATATGACTTATAAATATTTCTGTGACATAATTTCTGGAGTTAAGATATCTACACTGTGCAGACTTACTGAATTAAATTTCATGAAAAATGAAAAACACTAGAATCTAAAATTTTCTATTGTTTTAAGATTTTCCCATTATTTTTTAGAATCCACTTTTTTTTTTTTTTCTTTTAGCAGTTTATTTTCTTTTTGGCACCTGGCTCAGTCAGTCAAAATTAAGTCACTGATTTTGGTTGAGGTCATGATCTTAGGGTCCTGTGATGGAGCCTTGGACTGGGCTCTGCACTCAATGGGGATACTACCTGTCTGCTCCTTCTCATTCTATCTCTTCCCCAATGTGTGCTCTCTCTACCTCTCTCTCAAATAAATTAATACCATCTTCAAAAAAAAAAGTACCCCTGGGGATAAAAATATATGTTTATAAAAAATAAAAAATTAATTAAAAAAATTCCATATGGCCATTTTTTAAGGAAAAATGAAATTTCTTGCATCAAATATGATAAAAAACTAAAACAATTTTTTGTAGTGCAGAATTTATAGGGTGAAGAAAGATGATTTTATGAGTTTTATAATAAATTGAGTGGAAGCTAGCATAAGATATGGGGTATCATCCCTTGAAGAACGTGGCCTCAGTCCTCTTTGTAGGTAACATGGCCATGTGTGGTTTGAATATTTATGTTTAGTATTTGCATAAACCAGAGGTTTTATTGTTAATATTCAGGGAGATGTAGAAAATTATTGTTCCAGTAAGGTTGTACACAGTGACTTACTATCGCAAATTCATACTATATTCTCTTTAAAAAAATCAAGGTGCTTAATTTTAGAAATGTCCAGTATTTTAATATTCTAACATTTGAATTACTTTTTGTATTTGAAAAATTCAGGATGGGTCTTCATGTTTCCTTCTAAATAAAGCTTGGTATTGTCAGTCTTTAAACATCATTGTCCTAAAATGCAGCATCATTAATAACTATATACAGTGTTCTAGATTAATAGTTAGACATTGAAAAGGAGAACCTATAACTAAAAACTCATATCAGTGGTTCCTGGAGAATCGCTGAAGACTGCAAAGACCAAGGGAAACACCTGCACTCATTCTAATGTTATTTTTATTTAGTTCTATCTTACTCCCAAAGATCAGAAAATGATAAGAAATGCAATTATTTTGGAGCTCAATGTCAAGAATTTGACCCTAAAAACCAAGGTCTCAAGTTTTAATGAATGTGTGTGTCTCTGTGTGTTCTATTAGTATTATTTAGGACATTTGATATTTTCTAAAGAGATGACAATAAGTTAGTACAGGAAACTCATGATGGCGATTAATTTTGATTTTATACAGCAGATGTTTGCTCAGTACCAAATAAACCTGTTCAATTTACCCCGTGTCTTAATGTACCCTATCTATTATTTACATGTGAGCACATGCACCACTGAGAAAAGGAATAGCAAGGGCATGGCAGGGGTATATCAAGACATCTGGTGAGGTGATTGCTTACAAAATCAAAATTCTTGGCTGCAACTCAAGACAGAAAATAATTCAGAAAAAAATACCTTCTCTGTGTCTTCTTCTGTCTTAATTGCCTTGTATGTAGGAATTTATACAGCAATCTCTCTGGTTATGAGGGCAGGTATCGTATATTATTTTGATCAAACACATTAGGAGGATGTGGGGCAATAAAATTAATATTTATTTCCTTATGCTAAATATTATCACTATAATAAGCTTGCATAACTCACCAAATATTGGTAGCATTCATACATAAATTCTTCTTATATTTGAGAATTCAATTTCCAATTAGTTAGTGCATATAGTTTTGTGGGCTTCCTTCTATGTAGGTGGTAATTACAACATGGATGTAACCTAGTTCACCCAAACAATGAAAACTAGAGCTTACACACTAGAAACTGTAGATGACTAAGTGGAAATAAGAAAGAGATTATTTTTTAAAACAAAAAACCTTGAGGGAATTATAAAGGAAGGATAATTAAAGGTAATATGCTTACCTTAATTATTTTTAATTTCTTTCCCCAGCTGCTAGCTCTTTCTTCCACCTAGTGTAAATACTTCAGAATTCCTTCAAGTCCATGCCCAAATGATTTTTTTTTTACCCTAGTCAAAACTGAAGCATAAGCAAAGAAAAGACCCATTAAGCATTTTTGTTTCTTTAAAAATTTACTTCTAATAACATTTATGGACACTAATATGTAGAGAATCCTGTGCTCAGTACTAAGATCAGTACAAAGATATCATCCCTATCTCTTAGAGGATATGATGCAAACATATGAGAACTCAAGTATAATACAGAACTTGCTATCTGACAAAAAAGAAGTGCTTGTTATCAAGAAAGGAGCTGTTCTTTTGATAATAGACCACAAAGATTTGAAGAAAAGGAATTTACATTTAAATTTGGGTGAGAGAAAGTGACCAATAGGGTTTAAATATTGTACTGCTTGGAAAGGCAAATCTAGTTTAATAGTGGTGGCATTGCATTAAACTTGTCCTGTTCACATCCTATGTCTTGGGTTATCTGGAAAATGGTTAGGTTGTGTCAGTTAAAGACAGCTGGAATAGAAATTAAAAAAGAAAACATAAACAAGAAAACTACAATTTTCTCTAAGTCCTACAAGTTAAAAATTTTGCCCTATGTTAATTCTGTCATTGGAATAGCCTAATTTAATTTAAACTTCCCTTTAGAATATTGCTAGTTTGAGTTATGAATTACCAAAGTAGTCAATCCTGATAACAAAATTTAGGGGAAAAATTGCACATTTTTCCTTAGTTTTATGGACACTATATTTTCCAGACCCTTACTTTTCTCACAAAGCATTAGATACCACAATAGGTTTTTAGAAGTTTTTTTTACCTCTATGTCTTAACTCTCTAATGTAAAAACCATAGACAAATATCATTAATTTATAGACTTAAGACTGCTTTGTTATTAAGAGAGTTAAGACTGTACCCTAACTCTAATATATATATTATATATATTATATATATATATATATTTTTTTTTTTTTTTTACAGAGAGAGAAAGAGAGAGATCACAAGTAGGCAGAGTGGCATGCATAGAGGAGGAAGAAGGCCCCCTGCCAAGCAGAGAGCCCAATGAAGGGCTGGATCCCAGGACCCTGAGACCATGACCCAAGCTGAAGGCAGAGGCTTAACCTACTAAGCCACCCAGGTGCCCCTGTACCCTAACTTTTCAAGTTGTTTTGAGCCAAGTAAAAACACTTATTTCAACCAGAGGATGTGAATATTACATCATCTTTAAATGAAGTTTTATTAGCTTATACAGAATGGGAATGCAATGCAATATATCTAATTTAGATTAACATGACAATCCTATAATATATGGTATTCTGAATATTTTAAGTTATAAAATCATATTTGTTTTGTGGGGGGGTTGTGATTATTTATTTCACTGAACATTCATCATACAAACAACTTTCAACTTTTATAAATGATCAAAAAAAGACCAGTCTTGATTGTGATGTAAATTTTGTAAAACTTGTTTCAACATGATATAGGTTTTAAAAGTATTTTTAATTTTATTATTGTTATTATTATTTTTCATTTTACCTAAATGCCTGGTTAATGGAAATTTTGAATCAGCAGAAGTGAATCAGTTTAACATTGCTGAGGCATTTCATGTTCTGTGCTGTGATTTTTTTTATCTCCCAAAATGGAAAAAGCTTCAGTGAATATTTAATCTGGCAAGAGTGACTACAGAAAGGCACTCTTGAAACTGATGGAGACCTACACTATCAGTGGTATTTCCACTGAAATTCAGAGCATTGACAGGAGAACCAACATACATATCTTTCCTTATAAAAAGCAACTGTTGAGGAGTCAAGATAGTAGAGGAGTAGCAGGCTGAGACGACATCAGGTAGCAGGAGGTCATCTAGTTTATCAAACCATTCCAAAAACATACAAATCCAATAGGAGATCAAAGAGAAGAAGAGCAGCAATTCTAGAAACAGAAAATTGATCACTTTCTGAAAGGTAGGACCTGCAGAGAAGTGAATCTGAAGCAACGGGAAGATAGACTGTGGGGGGAAGGGGCCAGCTTCCAGTAAGCAGCAGAGGAACAGAGCACAAAATTAGAACTTTTAGAAGTCTGCTCCACTGAGGGACATCACTCCAGAGGCTAATTGGAGGTGGAGACCTTGCAAGGACAGCATGGTCTCATGTCCTGCAGGGTCACAGAAGGATTGGGGCTGTCTGAATATCTCAGAGCTTGCAGATATTAGAGCAGGGAAGCCAGCTACAGAGATGGAGCCAAGGAGTGAGTTCTCAACTCAGGGTCACCTTAAACTGTGATCTGTGGCACAGTCAGACCACTGCTCTTTGAGCAAGGACCCCACAAGTGGAAGATCCTGGGAGACTTCCCTGGAAGAGCAGCAGGGATCTGCTGAGTTTGGAGACTCCAGGCAGGATTTGTGTGCTAGAGACAGAGATCTTCGGTCACAGGCTGGGTGAACTCGGGGTGTGGTCAGAGGCCAGGGATACAGGAGTGACTGAGCACTTTTCTCAGAGTGTACACTGAGGTTTGGGGCCCTGAGCGCTCAGCCTCTCTGGGCTGGAGATTAGGAGGCTGCCATTTTCATTCCCGTACTCCAGAGCTCTACAGAAAGCATTCAGGGAACAAAAGCTCCTAAGAGTGAACCTGAGCAGATTACTGTCCCCTGGCAAGGGTGGTGCAATTCCACCTCCAGCAATGATACTTGAGAATCATTATAACAGGCCCCTCCCACAGAATATCAGTAAGAAATCTAGCCAAGACCAAGCTCACTTACCAATGAGAACAATGGAATTCCAGAGGAGGAGGAAGCAAAGCATGGAATTCATGGCTATCTCCCCGTGATTCTTTAGCCTTGCAAAGTTAAATATTTTTTTTAATTTTATTTTTTTTTCTTATTTTAATTTTTTGAACTTTTCCTCTTTCCTCTTTTAATATCTTTTAACTAGTTTATCTTAACAATACCTTTCATTAAAAAAAAAAATCTTTTTGAACCTTCATTATTATAGTCATATTTTATTCTTCATTGTATCTACTTTACTTTTTGAACACTCATAGGGTTTTTTTCTTCTAAAAAATTGTGGGATACAACTTATTCTAGTAGATCAAAATACTCCCTGAATCTAACACAAGGTTTTATTCTACTTTCCAGCCTGAGCAAATTCTCTCCACTTTCTTTTTCTTTCTTTTCCCAACCAACTTATCTTATCAAGTCCTCTTTTAGAATTTTTTTAAAATTTCATCTTTACAGTCATATTCTATCCTTTCATTGTGTTTACACTTATTTTTATATGTATATATAGAAGTTTTTCTTTCTTTAAAATTTTGGGAAGTAGTTTCTTCTAAGAGACCAAAATATTGCCCAAATTAAGTGCGTGGCTCTGTTCTATTCACCAGCCTGTATATTAGGCTGATGAATAG